>NC_016089.4:16878380-17036141 GCF_000004515.6 Glycine max
CATCAATGCTCTTTTTTTTTTCTTTTTGACTCCCTTTTTTATTTTTATTTTGAAACTTATTTGTTTTGAGCTTTATTTGTTGTTTTACGGCACCCCCACCAACGTGCAAGACGAGTAATCTCTGATTGAACAGTCTTGGAAGTCAACACTCAGGAGCGCAAGTCGCTTCAGAAAATAGACCAATGGCTTGCACCCACATTCCGGTGAAAGTTGAATAAGCAAACATGCGTTTGTGAGAGGATGAGGGACAAGGATGTCCATTTTATCCATATCATTTAGCATTGTAACTGTGGTTTATAATAATGGCATAAACTTGAAAATCCTGATGAGTCCTAACAACAGCTTCCAGAATTGCCCCATGTATGGTGTTGTTTGTCAATGTTATGATTCAACAAGCGATTCTCCTCAAATTTCAGCCAGCCCGTATCAATTAGACTTCACACTTTATGCTTCGGGGTCATACAATGCTCAATGGAATGCCCCAGGGCTCCTCCACGATAAGCACACGTTGCATTCGAGTCGTATCCTCAGAAATGGAGGTTGATGAACCTTGGCTAGGGTTATGGCTACCATTGAATTATCAAGTAGATATGGGATCAAGTTTAGCATATGACAACGGAATTTGGGGTGAACCCTACAGGCTTTTTGCTGCAAAATTCCTTTTTGTTGGTGTTTTTTTTTTTGGTTTGTGCTAAAGGTGGTCTTCGTCATTGGAAGTGCGGTAGACAGACTTTGTGGTTGATTTAGGGATGGCCTTTGTGGATAACTGGGTGGTGGGTAAGGAGGAGGTTTGTTATTGGCTGAGTAATGACATTGTTGGGTTGGTGGGAAACTTGGCCGTATAGGAATGGCAGTCACAGCATGGGTTTCTCCCTCATCCTCACCCTCTTCATTTGCCCCAGTTTTCTCAGTCGTCCTAGTAGGATGATCAAATTTGCCTCTTTTCGGATCCACTTCGATCTTTTTGCTAGCGAAGACCAAATCTGTAAAACTTGAAGGTGTGTAACCCACCATTTTTTCATAGTAGAACACCGGTCACGTGTCTACTATCATTGTGATAATCTCTTTCTCTGTTTTTGGGGGTGCTACTTGAGTAGCCAAGTCTCTCCATCTTTGGGCGTATTCTTTGAAAGATTCGTGCCCCCTTTTGCACACTTTTTGTAGTTGCATCCTATCTGGAGCCATATCAGAATTGTACTGACACTGCTTAATGAAGGCAACCATTAGGTCCTTCCAAGAATGGACTCAAGAAGGTTCCTAAGTTAGTATACCAGGCGACAGTTGTCCTAGTAAGACTTTCTCAGGAAAAATGTATCAGCAGTTTCTCATCTTTTGCGTATGCCCCCATCTTCCGACAGTACATCTTTAGATGGTTCTTGGAGCGAGTAGTCCCCTTGTACTTGCCAAAGTCCGGCACCTTGAACTTGGGAATGACCATGTTTGGGTATTAGGAACAACTCTTCTAGGTTAGCAAAGGCATAATCTTCACCTCCTTCAATGGCCCTGAGCCTTTCCTCTAGATGATCCAACTTTCCCATTCCTGCCATAGTCATAAGGGTTTTTAACCGCTGTGGAATGCAAGAGGTGCAGTTGTGGGTGATACTGAGGGCCCTCCAAAGGGTTTTGTAGGGGTATACCACCAACTGCTTGCCCTTTAGTGGTATATCCGAGCCAAGGCTCGAAGTCGGCTAGATTGTGATGGGGAATTTCATGAGTCTCTTCCACGGTTTAAGAGACATGTGCATGATCAGTTTGGGGTTGCTGGCTTTCAATGGGTATAGGAGTGGAGTTATTGACATTCTTATTGGGAGTGTACGCCACATTGGGTGGCGTGTAGTTGAGAGGCAAGCCATATGACGGGAAGGCGTGCTCGTTTTGAATTTGCACATCATGGGGTCATCCGTACTTCCCAAATCTTTGCCTACCATATTTGAGGTTGGATGATTCATTTGCTTGAGGCCAGATGGGAGCATCGGGTTCACCTTAGCGACAGCGCTAGTAGCGGCAACTATAACCGCATTGGCTTCCATTATCTTCTTCATGCTCATCATGGCCTCCATCATTGTGGCCATTTGCTCTTTCATGGCCTCCATGTCGGCCTTCATCTTCTCTTGCACCTCCTCTGCTTCACCCATTACTCTAGCTCTAGCACGAGTTCGGTAAGGGCGCCGTAAAGCGTGTCCTTTTCTTTTTGATAACAATGATTAAGTTCATTTTATTTTATTTTATTTTATTTTTCAAGGAAAGAATGCAATGAGCAATGCAACCAATGAAAAGCATGGATGTATGCGAATGATGTACAGTTGAAGTATTGCGAATTTTTACGCAGGATATGGGGTTGAATCAATTTAGATTTTCAACATGGTCCATGACATCTTTGTCAAGGTGAAACTGGAAGTAACAAGGACATCAACAATCCTAAATATGTTTGGCAGTAGACGAAGCAGTGATGTGACTCGATTCATCTTTTGCCCCAATTTTTGCAAGATAGTTACTTCCATACTTCAACTTGACTTGATGAACCTTTTTATAAAAGCATGAGTTTGGTTCAACCCTATAATCCAAGGAATGGCAATTCTGATCGCCAATACTTCAACAACATCTCATAGGGATGAATGACTCGGGCATAATTTAAGCTTATGCACGGAAAATGTAATTATGAAATTGAGATGCCCGAAGAAACACCATTTCCTAGTTAACCATGCATTAGGTACCATGTTCAATTATTTTGTTTTGTTGTTGTGTGTTTTTTTTTTTATTTTTTTAGAAATGGGTTTATGATCCCAACATGGTTGGCTCATGGTGCCTAACACATGCAACTAAGAATGTAGTGTGAAGTTTCACGCTTCCCCCTTTTTTTTGTTTTTGTTTTGTAGAGGAAAACGCAAGGATGAGCAAACATGAAAACAAATGGTATGCAATTTTGCAGATCAAAAAGTTTGTTGAACGCATATGCATGATGATGCCATGACTCATGCAAAATGTGAGGCTGGAATATGATAACGGACAAATGCAGGATATGTCCATTATGATGTTATGACGAGATGCTTATGCGATGCATGATATGAATGCATTTTACGGACACGAGAGCCCGGAAAATTATCTCTTCTTACTTGCGCATTTGGGGGCGCAGTGCCCCATGTGTACAATTAAGAAGGTGATATGGACCTTCCGGCTTCCCGTGACAAAGGACGAGACCAACATACAATGCATGCTAGAGATAAAATGCAGGAGTGACTTGATTCGCACTGATTTTTGGAGTAAAAACGTGGGATAAACTCATCTTATTCAAAAAGTTATAACTAGTCAAGATCTGAGCGACAATACAAACTTCCTAGCGGTTTCTAATCATATGGTCCATTAAGTCTATCATATGCTGACAATAGCTGAGAAGTCCGTGGATCTCCTCGGGGGCGGAGTAGGTGTCCGCCACTGCTTTGGCCTTGGCTAGCAATGGGGGAAGTTCTTGACTCCTGTTCAAAGTAAGAGCAAATCGGTCCGTCCACATTGTTGCCTCTTGGTGCAATGAATCAATTACCCTTTCCCTTGCTTCGCTTTCTGCTGATATCTTGGCGTACTCATCCTCTAGCCTTTGCTCATGAGTCGCCGCTAGATTTAGCTTCTCTTTGCACTCATCGATGACGGCCCACATATTCCCTTCAGTCTCGCTTAACTGTTGGGACAAATTTCTTTTCGACCTAAGGCAAGCCTTTAGCTCGTCCTTCAAGATCATGCCTTTGACCCGTGATGATTCCTTTCACCTCTTCAGAGCTTGAGCTCACTATTGCTGCCCTATAAAGCCCCTCAAAACTTTGCTTTGGTCATGTTCTTCCTTTCGGGCCTTCTTGGTTTCTCATTCCAAGGCTTCATCAGTGGCCATATTGACATCCCTTAGTTCATCATACTCTTTTCAGACTTTGATGGCTATGGACTTGAACTTCTCTTCGACTACCCAGGCTCTTTCAAGCTCTGCCTTTAGGGCTTGTACCTCATCACTTTCTTCCGAAGCTTTAACCTCATCGTCTCTCACAGTCTTTAGATTTGGGAGCCAATCCAGTCCTTGTGTTCGGACTCTCAGCCACTTATGATAGCCGCCGATGATCCCATTACTGCTTCCCCTAAGCTCTCTGTCCTTTCTTCACGCCGCATCCCATGCCTTGCGAACTCCTTGGAGTACCCTAGCGTTGTGGTCACTGAAACCTCGTGCGATGAAAGGCGTGATGCTTTCGTCTGATGGCACTCCTCTCATGGGACATCCTTCGCATGAAGATAGAATCCTGATTCTTCCTTCCTTCTAGCGAGGGAACCATTTAACAAACGCCCCTCCATGCTAGCCAAGAGTTGGTCCCAATTCGTCTTTCTTTTTCGACGCACGAGCGGTGACCTTGTAGCAGATAGACGGGCCTACCTTCTTAGAGAAAAAGGTGTGAAACCAGCCCCACATAGAGAGCTGGAGTACAGCAAACAATCCTTGCATTGCTTTCTTCACATCTTCGGTCGAAGGTGTCATATAGGTCGGCTAGCATAGCGACAACCGGACTTTCCTTGTGGTTATGATAGGCGAGAAAAACGTCGATCGCTGCCAGGTCCACCAACCCATCCACATTTGGAAAGAGGACTCCCTCGAAAATCAACAGTGTGAGAATATCTATGAATGGGGTCCACTCGCCTTTATCTGCCAAGATTCTTGCTTTTACCTCCAAACATTTTCTCGGTATTCCGACCACCCCATTTTCGACTTGCCTTTGGCGGTCTAATTCCTGCGCCGAGATTTGGACTTTTTTAGAAATTCTGGCCAATGAGGGATAGAACCCTGAGAAGAGGTATGGTTTCCTTCCCCCTAGAGGACATCCTAGGATTTCTTCGAATTCTTCCACCATGGGTGATAGTTGGAAGTCCCCAAAAGTGAAGCACCTCAACGGATGATCATAATACTGGGCAAGGGAGGCAATGGACTCTGTGGAGACTTCTACCCTAGCTAGGTCCCAAATCTTACCATAGGCTTTGCAGAAGGCTTGCCGTTGAAGTTGACCCATTAATTGCCCCAACTTTCGTAAACTGGTGACCTCTAAGCTCTTGATTTTGACTTGATAGAACCTCTTTTTAAACGAAGGCTTTTGACTTAATCCCATGTTTTACTAAAGTGAAATAAAATCTAGTGCGAAACAAAACTCCTACATCTATCATGGGTGGAATGGATGAATGCATGAAGAAATGCATATGACACAGATGCAATTTACGAATACGGGAGCCCGAGAAATTGTTTCCTTCTTGGATACAACGTTTGGGCAGCATGGCACCCAACGTATGTTTTTTAAGAAGGCGACACGGACCTTCCGTCGGTTTGCTAAAGTGAGAGGATCAAAGACGAAACCCACGCATGATGCATATGCGAAAGGCACAACACGGGGATGTACATAGTACGACAATATTCACAAACAAATATAAGCAAAAGGGTATATGATAATTATGCATGGCAGTGTGAAAAATGGCACGCAGCGTGTTTGCTCCGTGCCCCTATTTAAAGGACCTATAAGGGAGAGAGCTAACTAGGCTTTTAGTGATAACCCCCAAGGTAGTCATATCTCTCTTGATGGTTTCTAGAGGTATCATCCCCTTCGAAGAACATATTGCAGCAGTAGGGACTACTAGCAACAATAAGTTTTCAAAGAGAAAAGCTCTAGATGAGGGTTCACTGTAATCAAGCAAGTCGGAGACCTAGCATGATCACAGATTCACCTCCACTCCTTATGTTCCCATGAACCCGGGTATAGGGCCCTTTTTCACTCACAGTGTGTGCAAATAGTGTTGGTGTTTGTGTGCATCAAATGAATAAATATTTACTTCATGCATACATTCTAAAACACACTAAAAGCAACAAATAGTTTATATACACAAGAACATAAAACAAATAAAGGGAAACCAACAAAGGAGAAAGTCATGATAAAACATTGCACAAGATTAAATGGCCTAACTCTCTAAAAAATAGTCCCCAGTGGAGTCGCCATCTGTCGCAACCTACCCTTCGGCGGGAGGGCGACGCGTGACTCGCGGGATGCGTGTTCCATGAAAGGAATACGCGCGGAGTCGCCACCAACGTTTATTTGAGGAAAACGTCGGAAAAACCGGAAAAGACGCGATCTACGAACTTTTAAGTGAAAGGTTCGGGAGTTGTATTTACGCGCGGGGAAGGTATTAGCACCCCACACGTCCGCCCCAAGGGACGGCAGCCTTTAATCGAATGTGCAAACATGACTTTGATTTTTACGTTCCTTTTTATGTCCTTATATCCTTTTATACCCTTTTTATATTTTTCCCTTTTTTGTGGTCGACAAGGGTGTTTCCCTTTGCTCCTACGTATTCCTCAATTTGGGATGAGAAAATCAGACCTACGTAGTTCTTTCGGAACAAAGTGTTTGGTTAAGTTATTTTTGTCTTTTTTGTAAAATATGTTTTTATTGAACAAAAGGTCATTTAAGGTGTTGAACCATTAAACGGTCTTTTGATTTTGAAAGGGGAGAAACGTTAAGGCTTTGGACCATTAACGATCTCTTATTTTTGAAAGGAGAGAAACGTTAAGGCATTGGACCATTAACGATCTCTTGGGGTGGTCGACAAAAGCGGGGCTTTTGCTCCTACGTATCCTCAATTGCGATGAGGAAATCAGACCTACGTAGTTCTTGCAAAAGCGGTAAAGTTACATGTTGATTTTATGCTTTTGAACGGTCCATGTTAACCGATAAAAGCAAAGAGGACCGTTTAAGGCGTTGGACCTTAAAACGGTTTTTAGTGATTTTCGGACAAAACTTGATTTGTGAGTCTATTTTAGTCTTAGTTTCACTTTGGTTATTAATCAATTCATTCAAGGAAACTTCCAAAGAAAAACGTCCGATTGATTTTTTTGTTTTATTTTATTCAAAGATATTTTGTTTATTTTATTATTATTTTTCAAGATATTTTGATTATTTTATTATTATTTTACTTTTTTTGGTTTAACCGAGGTTATAGCGTGAACGATCGGTTAGATTTCATTTTAAAAGTGATTAAATGAGATTACAACACAAATGATCGGTTGAAATTCATTTTATCATTTATTAGGTGAGAAAACGGCTTAAATAAACGGTAAAAGCGCGTTAAAGACGGAAGAAAAGAAATCGAAAATAAAGATGAAAGCTTAAAAAAACAAGAAATGAATTGAAAGTCTCGGATTCGAAAACTTACCCGTTGAAGAACGAAGAACGGATGAAGAACGATGAAGAACGGACGAAAACCTTCACGGATTTGCTTACGGAAACATCTCGGAAGCGTTACGGAAGCACCTCGGCTTGGATTTTCTTCACGGAAACAATTTTTTTCACCCAAAACAGCTGAAATACATAGCCAGGGGGCTCAGGGATATTTTGAAACAGCTCCCCCCTCCCCTATTTATAGAAAAAAAAGGAGGTGCTTGCCGCCCAAAGACTTAATGAAGAAGATTTCTAAGCGCACCCGAATTACTAAGTTCACCCCCCTTTTCGTATTTTACGGAAAAGTTACGGAAGCCTTACGGAACTGTTTTCGAATTTGATTTTCATCTTTTTTCTTTTCCCTTTTACCAATGTTCAGTGGAATATGCTTACCCAAGGTTTTCGGAAATTTTACGGAAGTATTACGGAAGCCGCGGAAGCCCCGAAAACCATTTTTCAAAAACATGGAGGAGCTTGCCGCCCAATTGCTTCCTCCTTAAGCAACCCAACTTCCAAAATGTTCTGGAAGGGCCTAGATTTGAATTGCTATTTACACCCCTATCTTGATAAGTTCACCCCCCTTACCTTTTTTGGTGATTCTTTTTTCGTAAAGTTACGGAAACTTACGAATCTCGTAACGATACTTGTTTTCTTTCCGTAATGTTACGGAACCTTGCGGATTACATAATCATCCCCTTTTTGACTTACGGAATGTTACGGAATCTCACTTAATTATGCAACGATGCTTCCATTTGATTTCCGGTGTGTCGCGGAAACTTACGGATTGTGCATCAATATTTTTTGGTTTTCCGGCATGTCCTGGAATTTCACAAATTGCCTAATGATGGGTGCTAAGCACCTCACAAGGACCAAAGAAAGGTCGCATGTCATCAAGCAAAGGTCCCCGGACGAAATTAGGGTATGACATAAGTGATTTGATGCATTGGAGCTTTCATTTCTTTTGCATCGTTTATATTGAATTCCTTAAAAAACTCCTTCACATACTTTGTCCAATGAATGTATATGCCTTTGTTTGTTTGCTTGATTTGTAATCCAAGAAACAATTTCAACTGCTCAATAGATTTAGAGAGAAGTATAAATACTTAGGTTTATTTTGGTTTACTCAAACATAACTGCATCTAGTTCTCCTTTACAAACTAGTAAATGATTCCACTAATCAAAACCTGATTGCAACAAGTATATTGCCTAGCCACTCCTGGCTACAACAACAATCTCTATGACACTTTTGCAGACCCCTTAGACTCCCTCTGAATCTAAGAACACCCTAATATTGTTTAACACTAAGCCACTTCTAGTTTTCACAAACAACAAATGTTTGAATGATTCATAGATTCAAATAACTCAATTGAGTTGATAAACACTTAAGCTTGAATACAATGAAATAACTTTGCTAAGCAAAGAATGAATGGCTGAAGCACGAGAGAGTATCATCCAATGTCTTGTAAGGAATGTCAATTGAAAATATCTTTCTTGTTTTTCTTTTTTTTTTTTCTTGTGTTAATAGTAAAGCTTGAGTCACCTTTAATAGACTTCAATGAAGAAATTTGTAACATCCCAAACGAATCACACCAAAATGAGAGAGATCCAAAGGTTGTACAAGTATGGGAATGTACAGTTAAGGATGACTTAAAGGAATTAATTGGTACTACTTATACCAACAAGATGCATCTACTTTCGGTAGCCCATCTCTTAAGAACTCCAGAGTTAAATGTGCTTAACTTGGAGCAATTATGGGATGGGTGTGTTGGATCAAGTGGCCTCGGAATAATTAAGAAGGGGGGGGTTCAATTAATTATTAATGTGTCTTGACTAATTAAAAATTTATCCTTCTTAATGTTACTAGATTCAATTAGGCTTTACTAAAAAGTTATGAGAAAGTAAAGAATAGAAACAATAACTTAGACAAAAGTAAAGCGAAAATAAAAAGTACACAACAGAAAGATAAAGAGTGTAGGGAAGAAGAAGACAAACACAAGATTTATAGTAGTTCAGCCACAACCTGTTCCTACATCCAGTCCCCAAGCAATCACCGGTTCTTGAGATTTCCAATAACCTTGTAAAATCCTTTACAAGCAAAGATCCACAAGGGATGTACCCTCCCTTGTTCTCTTTGAACAACCAAGTGGATGTACACTCCACTTGAACTGATCCACAAGAGATGTACCCTCTCATGTTCTTAGTATTACAACCCAAGTAGATGTACGCTCTACTTGTACCACAAAGGATGTACCCTCCAATGTGTTAAGACAAAGAATTCTTAGGCGGTTAGTCCCTTGAATCTTTGTAAGGGGAAACAAAAGATATCTCAGGCGGTTAGTCCTTTGAAATCTTTTGTTTAAAGGGAAGAGGAAGAATCAAAAAAATTCTCAGGCGGTTAGTCCTTTGAATCTTTTGGCAAGAGGGAGAAGGAAGAAACAAAATAATTCTCAGGCGGTTAGTCCTTTGAATCTTTTGACAAGAGAGAGAAGGAATGAAGAAGAAGAATAGCACAAGTTTTTGGCCAATGAACTTTTCGTGAATAAAGAATGTTTTGAACAAAAACTCTTAGAAGAATGCTTTGAATGAATGAAAGAAATCTGAAAGTTGTCTTCAAAAAACCTCTGTTTAAATTTAAAAATCAAAATGTTTAGAAACACTGGTAATCGATTACAAGTATTGTGTAATCGATTACACAAGTTTGAAATGATTTGAAAATGTTTTAGCACAAATTGTGACTCTTGAAATTTGAAATCTAACATTTTAAAATATTGGTAATCGATTACATGATTATGGTAATCGATTACAAATTTGTAAATAAGTTTGAAAAGAATGTTGGCTACTAGTAATCGATTACTGCCTTCTGGTAATCGATTACCAAAGAGTAAAAATCTTGGTAAAAGATTTTTCTTTGGAAAATTCTTTTGAACAAAATTATGCTATTCAATATTTTGAAAAACTCTTTTAATACTTATCTTAATTGAGTCTTCTCTTGATTCTTTACTTGAATCTTGAATCTTGATTGAACGACTCTTTGATTCTTGAAACTTGCTTGACTCTTGATTCTTGAATTGAGTCTTTGGCATCATCAACATAATCTTGGAAAGCATTGCTTCCACAGGGTGGCCTTCTAGAAAGTTTCTCGAAAAGCATGTCAATCAAGACAAAGCACACTAAAAAGTCTCGTGTTGGTTTATGGGGATAGTCATGGATCCTGGAAGTAGCTACAGAGGATTCTGACCAATGTGAAGTTGAGTGAAGTGTCATTGTGAGAAGTTTCATAATGTGTGAGCCACTGAGAATTTGACAATCAAGGATGTTACAAGACCTGTTGTGAGATTAGCGCTTGACTTGATGTGACCCTTGTTTCTCAGCTAAAAGAATTGCCACCCGTGACATTCTTGTGTAGAGAAAAGGAATAATAGTACAAACAACATCAAGTGCTGTTTCTGTTGTAGTGACAACGACTTAGAAAAATATTCTTTTACATTTCTTCTATTTTGTCCTTTCTTACTCGAAATTCAAACATTATCAATTCAAAATAAGAGAGGGCAAATGAATTTACTAAAGACGAGTTTATGCACTTCCATTTTTAGATAACATGAATCAAGTACATGGTGTTGGATCAAGTGGCCTCGGAATAATTAAGAAGGGGGGGTTGAATTAATTATTAACGTACCTTGACTAATTTAAAACTTATCCTTCTTAATGTTACTAGATTTAATTAGGCTTTTACTACCAAGTTAAGAAAGTAAAGAACGGTAATTGAAACTTAACCAAAAGTAAAAGCAATAATTAAAAGTGCACAGCGGAAATTAAAGAGTATAGAGAAGAAGAAGACAAACACAAGAATTTTATACTGGTTCGGTAACAACCCGTGCCTACATCCAGTCCCCAAGCAACCTGTGGTTTTTGAGATTTCTTTCAACCTTGTAAGAACCTTTACAAGCAAAGATCCACAAGGGATGTACCCTCCCTTGTTCTCTTTGAACAACCAAGAAGATGTACCCTCCACTTGAACTGATCCAAAAGAGATGTACCCTCTCTTGTTCTCAGTTACAACAACCCAAGTAGATGTACCCTCTACTTGTACCACAAAGGATGTACCCTCCAATGTGTTAAGACAAAGAATTCTCAGGCAGTTAGTCCTTTGAATCTTTGTAAGGGGAAACAAAAGATATCTCAGGCGGTTAGTCCTTTGAAATCTTTTGTTTAAGGGAAAGGGAAGAATCAAAAAAATTCTTAGACTGAGTCCTTTTGAATTCCCTTGGAAAGGGAGAAGGGAGACACAAAAGAATTCAGGCGGTTAGTCCTTCGTTCTTTTGGAAAAGGGAGAAGAGACACACAAAATGAATTCAGGCGATTAGTCCTTGTTGAATTCTTTTTGGCAAAGAGAGAAGAGAATGAAAAAGATGAATAGCACAAGCTTTTTATCAAGGAACATTTCTTGAAAGAAAATTTTTTGAACAAAAACTTTTAGAAAGATGAAGAGAAGATGAATCAGAAAAAATCTGTTGAAAGAGTTGAATGATGTTGAGAGAGAAGATTGAAAGATAGATTTCTTGATTGTTATTAAAATTCATGTCATGGTCACATATTTATAATTTCTTGATGACTCAAGTCAAAGTTTGTGACTCTTGGCAATTTCTTTTAAAACTAGTCACTTAGAAAAGTTGTGACTTTTGAAAGAATCTTCAGAAACAAGACACTTAATGTGACATTTGGAAATGTATTTTTCAAAAATAGTCACTGGTAATCGATTACACCATTAAGGTGTAATCGATTACACATCAACAGATGTGACTCTTCATTTTCAATTTTGAAAATATTAACATTTTAAAAACACTGGTGATGTGCCATTATTTTCTCCTATTTCTTAACTCTTTTTGCACCATTTTAATTACTGACTAGTCTTAATTGTCAAATTAATTATGCAGTTTTATCATTTGGGCCTATTGGACTAATTTTGTGTTTTTAATTTAATTTCAGGAGAATTATAAGCAATTGGGCTTGAATCCAAAATTGGGCTTGGACCTGAAGAGAGCAGACAATTTTATCAAATCTTATCTTATCTAGATTTTATCTAATCTAGATATTATTTCATCTAGATCTTATCTTATCTTATTTAGATTTTATTTCATCTAGATTTTATTTTATCTTATCTTATCTTTTCTAGATTTTATTTTATTTATGGACTTGGACTTAAAACATATTTGTAAACTGAGGCTGAAAACTATATAGCAACACCAAGGTTCTAGTTTAGGCTCTCTCCTTTTTCGTTTTGAGTTTTAGGCTTCTCTTCTTCTTTTAGACACTTTTTCATTTTGCAATTCCAGTTGTTACTTTTTGTTTTAGCAATAAAATTTCGTTCTCTATTGATTAATGGAAGGCTAAGTCTATAGCGTTGTTTTCTCTTGAGGATCAAACACATTCTCTTTGAGATTCTATTATTACTATTAAATTCTGATCAGTTTTTCCTCTTCACTAATTACTCTGTATTTGTTGCTATTAATTCATGCATGCTTAGTGCTTGATTAATTGTCTTCGTGCTTAATTTATGCTCATGATTAATTGGTATATGTGTTGCTTAATCACATAATGAATTCCTTATGTTAAATTTCGCTTAGTAATTTAATTTAGGGTTGGATTAAGTGGTTGAACTGATAAAGGATAAACTCTCATAACCTAGGATAAGAGACTTGCTTGTGAATCAAGGGGAAGCAACGTGTTTTAATTCTGATATTTTTGAATTCACATCTATTCGTTGTTTAATTTGCAAAAGCAAACAACCCCCCCCCCCCCCCCTCCAATTCGTTACTATTTTCCTACTATCTGTTATGAACATTTGGTTTATCATTGCTCGTTGGGAAACGACCTAGTATCACTTTCTAGTTACTGCATTTTAATGTTTATTTGATTCTGGTACGGCCTCAATCAACTGGTAATCGATTACTACATTATGGTAATCGATTACCAAAGAGTAAAACTCTTTGGTAATGATTTTGTGAAAACTTATTGTGCTACTCAATGTTTTGAAAAACTTTTTTGATACTTATCTTGATTGATTCTTCTCTTGATTCTTGAATCTTGATCTTGATTATTCTGGAATCTTGATTCTTGAAACTTGATTCTTGAAAATTTTATCCTTGAATCTTTGGAATTTGCTTGACTCTTGATTCTTTGGCATCATCAAAATAACCTTGGAAGGCATTGCTTCCATACATGGTTGGACGTCATTTATGTTTAATATATAATAGTTTATGAATAAGTCCAATAGACATGAATAAAATGAGGTAATGTATATTCATTAGTTTTCACAACTGATTGGATGCTTGGTAAGTACTGTTCGGTAAAGAATAAATTATTAGTCCATCAATAATTTATATATGGCTTAATTAAGTTTTTCATACCTGAAATATAGGTCGTTTTCATATTACTACTTGTTGTTAGTCACCTTCTGTTAAATGATGATATTGCAGATAGAGTGCCATATCATCATGCCATGCCATAGGCACCTCATTGCCACAACATGACCTTCAATGATGTGTTGTTGACGTGTTCGTGATTGGATGTTGTGATGTGACACATCATCACTTAACAGAAGGTGACTAATGGCATGTAGTAAAATGAAACTGAAAAACATTTTAGATAGGTATTTGACAAAAATAATGAATTTTTAGGTAGTAATATGAAAATGAACTATTTTTAAGGTATGAAAAACTTATTTAATATACAACATGAAAAAATTATTTAAACAATATATAATTGGTGCTTTGTTGTCTATGATCAATGTACACATGTAACATGTTATGTCTTCCCTCACTATTCTCTGGATCCAAAATATATATCTCATCATTTGATCTTGTTGGATTCTCTTTTAGCTTTGTACAAATATTAATTGTGCGCATCTTAACTCTTTAATTTTAATATTATCTTATTAATCTAGCTCAGTTGATTAAACATGATAAATTTATAGGTGAGTTATTCTAAATTTCAAATAGTATTTTTTTTTATTCTTACCAATAAAAATATCTTATTATTTCATGTATTTCTTATTTTGAATGAGAAATTATCTTAAAAAAATAAATAGGATAAAGTTTCTTAAGTCTATATGAAATTAAATTAAATATATGTTCATCAAGTTATTTTAATTAATTTTGTTTTTTTGACAAGTTTACAAATATTTGATCAAGTAAAAGTGTTTGAGAAACAATTTTTTCTTATTAACTTATAAGATTTTCTTTTAAACACAACTTAAATTTACAATTACCATTTTTTTTATATTCAATAAAATAATAAAATTTATCATTTAGAATTTTATCTGAAATTAAATTATTTATTTTGATAAATTTTCTCCTTGTTATTTCTTAACTAACAAATTATTTTTCAGATTGGCTTAAATAAGTTTTTCATACTTGAAAAAATAGGTCATTTTTAGATTACTACCTAAAAATTTATTTTTTATCAATTATCTACCTGAAGAAAATTTCAATTTTATTTTACTACCTGTCGTTAATTCCTTTCCGTTAAGTGATAACTTAGTAGACAAAGTGTCACATCATCACGCCCAATCATACACACATTATTGTCACATCATTTAAGGTGATGATGTGTCAATGAAGTGTCCATTAAAGGCTTGATGACATGATACTCTGTTTGTCACGTCATCACTTAACGAAAGGAGACTAACGATAGTTAGTAAAATAAAATTGAATTTTTTTTCAAGTACTTGCTTGAAGCAAAATAAATATTAGGTAATAATCTAAAAAGACCTATATTTCATGTATGAAAAGCTTAATTAAGCCTTTATATATTTATAATTATCAAAACTTAGGGTGTGGACAGATCGTCTAGTTATGACATAATGGAGAGTCCAAACTTAACTGGCATGTCATATCGACAACAATGATGATGTTGGGTATCACACTACTGGAAAACAACATTCATGCTTATTTTTTAATATTTGGAAAATTGGAATGATAAAGAAGATGAAGATGAAAAAGTTTAGTAAATAGGGGTTTGAAAATTTGTAGCTTTTCTTTTGCATTTTGGGGAGGATTTTTACCCCCAAAAATTGTAAGAAGACAATAACCAACTATGGGACCACTGGGACTAGACATGTAAGAAGGAGAGTGACATGTAAGTACGGGAATAAATTGAGTCTACATCCAGGCACAAAAGTAATGTATTTGAATTTTACAAGAACAAAAAAAAATTACTCAAAATTTTGCGAGAACTAAATCCAAACATTTCCATATTTATAAGAATGGAAAAAATATTTTATCATTTTTCAATAAGTTTTTTTAAATCCCAACATTTATCATTAACTAGATAAATTAGTAATTAATTAAATCAAGTATTGTCTTTAAAATAGTGGGCGTTATATCTAATATCTCTTATCTCTTCACCTAATCCTTTTCAACCCCTCACCTTGACTTGGTGGCATGGAGGTGGAAATGTAATAATATTCTTGGAATCCAGCCTTGGTCTCTCGGACTTGTCTACCATATGATCCACCAACTGTTGCAAAATTTTGCTTAGTTATTCCTTATACAAATATGCATAAAAAGATTCTAGCTAGATAAAATAACACTAATTAGAAACAATTGGACATTAATACTTGTATGTCACATGATTCTAATCATGAAACAGATAGCCTAGCTGGTTAAGATGTGCATTAAAGTATTTTGGAGTAATGATGAGACTCCTCTCTTGTCTTATACTTTCAAAGTCACTACAGAGAACATGACTTTAAGGATATATATAGTTTGCCATTCATAAATCTTATAATTTCATTCTTTATTTATTTTAAATTTAATTTATAGTTGATACTTAAGGCTTAAATAGTTGTTTGTGTTTAGAAATGTCACTTTCTTTCTTTTAAAGCCATGTATTTTTTTCTATCCTTATAAGTTATTTTTTTCATTTTTTGTTTGTAGATAACGTCATTCGTGCAGCAATAATTGATGTGGTGATGCATTTCGGGATCGTAAATTCCTAGATGTCGCAGCTGTAATTGCTGTTGCGTACTTATGTCAAACTATATATTGTCCATGAACTGTAGCTATTTTGGTAAAATGGAAGTTATTAAGTTCAAATAATTGACCATATATTAAAACAATTGATAGAATTTGATTCTGCAATTACAAACTATAAATATTTATCTTTATGTCAGGGGCGTTGACTGATTTAGATTGTTGTTTAATTGCAGTTATAGTTATTTTACCATGTTATTTATATAGAAAATATTCAAGATACGTTTGTGAGGAAAAAGATATTCACTCTGGTCACACCAGAAAACTGATTTTTAATTTGTCTACAGTATATATACTAACAATTTTAATTTATTAATCAATATATTTATTTTCTCATCTATCTTACTTTAATCTCATCTTTTTCTTCTATATTTTTTTCCATCTCATTACATATTACATCTACCATTTTTTTCTTTCCATTATTTCTGAGAGAGTCAGCTCTCAGGTGTTTATGCTGTTTGCCGATGGCTGGTTCGTATTTACAGAATATTCAGTGAGCAAGATCAACAATTTATCCTTTATTTGTTTTTATGATGTATATAGTTGGGGCGTTGAATGATTCGGATTGCTGTTGAAACTACAGTTATACTTATTTTAATGTTTTATATGAAAAATATTCAACATATATATTTATTTTCTCTTTTATCACTTTTACCATTTTTTTCTTATTTTTTTTTCACCATATCATATATTATATTTCTGTTTTTTTATATATATATCTGTTCTTTTCTGTCTCACTTCACCCCATTTAGGGTGTACATTTATCATCACTTTTTTTTTATGTTGCGTAAAATTGCAGATAAATATCACTGGTGAATTAATATGGTCGTGATGCATTTTGCAATTAATTAAAGAAACCTAGATACGGCAGTTATAATTCTAGTTGCATACTACATCAACATAGAAATTGTCATTGCATTCTATTCACTACTAAAAAAATGTGTTTTAACATTATTGTATTTAAGTCGGTTTTTGAAAAATTGATGTAAAAAAATAAGTGGTGACATTTATGAAATTAAGTTCAACTTTTTTAAGATAGTTTTATAAAAATTGTCTTTGATAGAAGGTGTTAACAATTTTTTTAAAAATCCATCTTTGATTTGCAGTTTACCACAATGGTTTTTGAAAAAATCATCTTTGATTTTAAGATGACAATAACGGTTTTATGTAAATCGTCTTCATAAATTGAAATAGAGAATACAGAATAGAGATGGATCCAAACGCGTTGGCAAAGGCATTCATGGAGCACTACTACAACACCTTCGACACCAGCCGGAGTGGTTTAGCTAATCTGTATCAGCAGAGTTCCATGCTTACCCTCAAAGGGCAGAAGATCCAGGGTGCTTCCAACATTGTTGCTAAGCTCACTTCCTTCCCTTTCCAGCAATGCCACCACTCCATCTCCAGCGTCAACTGGTAGCCCTCCGGCATCAACACCGGCATGCTTGTCTTTGTCAGTGGCAACCTCCAAATCACTGGCAAACAACACCCTCTCAAGTTAAGCCAGGTACTCTCCCTCTCTGTTAAGGAACCCTGTGAGAGTTGAAGTTCGAGCACAAACAAAATCAGAAAATGGTCTTGCATCATCAAAACAACCAGAATCTTTCAAAACACCTTCAAAAATTAACATTGAGGTAAAACTTATGATGCATGCACTAATGCTGCAGTTTAGATGTAACTTTGGCCAACGATTTCACTTTCTCACCTTACTAGCAAAATCATTTCAACATTGTTTAGTAATTTACCCATGGTTCTCTGTCTTACATTCTTACTAGAATCCATATAATAGGTTTCATGTATTGCTAATAGATGCACAACTATGTTTATACTTTGCTTATATTCATTCTCTCATACTTTTTAGTTTGCAATACTCGGAATGCGAGGCAAATAAGAAGCCATCATAGCTACTAGATATCCTTATTAAGAATCTCCCAAAAAAATTATAATGTGAGATACACATTGATAATTAATGATGTGAATTGTGCAGTAGAAGAGTATTTTATCAGAGATAATTCTAATGCAAATATTTCATGAGTTGTGCATGTGTTGATTATTAGGGAGCTATCCTTCCTTGTCTTTTTGTTTTGAAAGGCTTCTCCTTGATTCCCCTACATGGAAAGATGAAGCAGGTACAATTTTGGATGTTAGCATTTTTCAATATTGAAGCATAATATTCTATTAATCAGCATTGTTTTCTTGATTTCCCATTATTTTGTCAGCTTCTTATTGTTTACATACATAGTTACTTATTTATTTTGCCATATAGTATGCCAGGGAGAAAGCACTAGCTTCACTTACATCCCTTTCAAATGGAATTCTTCTATGTATGGATGTTGCTGCAGGTGGACTTGACATACTGGGTGTAGATTGTATAGTGCAGGTAGCTTTGTGCTTTTATGAACTTATAAAATTAAATTTTGATTTTAATCTTTTTCGTACTCTAATATAAATTTAGCTGTTATAATCATAAAAAGTAGTTGTCATAAAATTGAATTTGATAGTAACAAGTGTCTTTTTTCCAATTGTACTATCAAGGGTCCACAAAATGGATGTGGCAAGCGACGTGGCACTTCAATACACATGCCGACCCTCCATGTCAACCTTGGTAGAGGAGCACAGGCGTCTCGCCCTTAGCAGCCAGGCCACTAGGCAGTCAAGTTATCTCTAATACTTAAATATTTCAATATTCATGATAATGTTACAACTGCGTTATCAAGTGGCAGGTACCTAATTATCTATAAGGTAAACATTATCTATAAGCCACATATTATCTACTAGCTAATATCTACAAGCTAGCAATTACTTGCAGGGTTGTTGCACCACCGTAACAACCCTTACAAACAAGGATCTGAAGCTCCTACTCCACTATATGAGTACTAGGTTCTATCTCACCTTTTTCATATCTCTCATTCTCTCCTAACTCACGTACTTACTTGAGAGTCAGAGTCCTTTGTTTTGTAGGTCCCTCCTCTTGTCCTCCTAAGAAAGGGTACTCACAGTCTGATGTTTGAGATCGTGGAGCCCACCTTGGCCACATCCACCCTGACGTCGGCCCACTCTAGATTTTGGTAAGTACATTTGGCGCCCATTGTGGGGCCACAGTAAAACTTTCCCAGCAGCCTTTCTTTCACTAATGGTTAGCACGCGGTCTAGCCTCAGACGCAGGACCCCTCTAGAAGGCTCCAATCCTCCCCCAACAACTATGATAGACACCGATACTCTCTAGCAACTCCAAACCCGCATTGTGGAGATTGGGTGGCGTCATGAGGAGGAACTCAGAAAGCTGAAGGCCAACCACAACTAGTTGGAGGCTCATGTGGGACTTCCCTAGGGTGATGGACACTGTGCCCACACTATGCATGAGTGTACTCAAGGGAATCACACCCTTGACACACTGTCAACACCTAAGACGATCCTAGTCTCTCCCACATACACCGCCTTAAAGGGTGGACGACCCGTAGATTGTAAAGACTCGCCTCGTTGCTATGATATCACTACTCTAAACCGTGTAAATTTCAACTTTTTTTAAAAATTAAAACCCCATTAATTTGCTTATGAAAAACGAGAGTAAATTTTTCGTGATATACATTCACTAAATAATGCACAAATACTTAAATGAATATATACAAATATATTAACTCAATACACATCATTCACATGACCGAAGGTAAATTACTTCATACATATAATTAAATATGTAATTTCCATCCTCAAATAAAAAAGAATTATAGAACCAACTATTGAGGAGTTGATTAACAAAACACATCACTCGCCCAAAATAATCCCAACGTCATCACATTGGCTTGGCGGCTCTAACAAAAGAATCTCACTACATGTAATCTATTGTTGTCTATATGCTCCCATGAAGATAGGTTCACGATCATCACAAGTACCAACAAAATGGTACAAAAATTGCAAGGGTGAGTTTGTTACAAAAGAAACCAACAATTACAAATAACCATAATTAGCAAGAGAAATAATAACAAGTACCATGCTCTCACAATTATCAATTAATACAACACACACTTAATAACTTTTCATCAACTTTTCCATAATTCCAATCAATCATGTTCACTGTGCTACATGCACCTGACCTCAACTCTCAAATGCAATGTGGTACCATTTGTCAGGAAATAGCCTAAGTGTGTCCACGCGACACTCTCACTTAGGAAAACTAGGTAGCAAGTGTCGAGGTCACCCTGTCATGCACAGGCAACCCCCCCCCCCCCCCCCATGGTGATCAACCTAAGTCTCAAGGGAGTTCCAAACCGAGTGACATGCCCCCAAGCACATGTATTTCCCCTCATGAAGCATGAAACATGGGGACCATCAATGCACTGACCGTGGATAATTAAAGATTCTATTCCATCCCCCTTCAGAGATGCTTAGAACTCTTTAACCACTCTATTTTCCCCCACCAGTGATATCCATCATGGTCACTACACCCCCCATGTACATACACAACATACATCATTACAATGACATTTTCAACATCTTATCTCAATGTCATTATCAAAATCAACATCATTTCATCTCAATTTCATTTTCAACATCAACATCATTTCATCTCAATGACATTATCATCATTAATCATTAACATCATCTCATCTCAATGACATTACCAACATCATTTCATTTCAATATTATCATCAATAACAACATCATTCTAATATCAATATTATCACCAATAACTACATGATTCTTTATCAATATTATCATCAATAACAACATCATTAGTAATCACATCCCACAAATACATACATATAAATTTCATGCTTGAGATTCACACTTCTTAGGTCTTCAAACAACATAAGTCTAATAAATCGATACTATCATTTATTAATACTTGATGTATCGCATCCCATTAGTTGAAAATATTATTTTTCTTGAAACCAACATGCTCAGGGGCAGATATACACCCATGGACCGCCCTTGGTAAGCTCACTCTTTTGGAACTACGATGAGCACAATTAAAGTTCCAGGTTCCACAAAGCAAAATGAACTACCACCAAACTGGTCAGCAAGACCATCAAGAAGGTGGAAATCATACTAAGTCCTCACCGGCCTTAGGTGAGAACTTTCGTAAAGCGAAAGAAAGCATCATCGGATGATTGACAAGACCTTTAACTAGGTTGAGATCAAACCCGAGATGATCTTAGGTCATCTAGCTCTCTATTTCACACAAGACTGCCAAGGTCTTGCTTCCTACATCGTCAAGATCTCACTCTTATTAGGGCAGCCTATCCTTACTACCACAAGCAATAGAGCATTGCATAAACAAATGCAACATACAAGACATATAACAGAGCAAAATTCGTCAACAAAGGAAAGCAAATACAATATAAAAGTAGATCCATTGTCAGAATTATGGAGATATTTTGGCCAAAAATCTAGTACAGAGAAAAATATAAAAGATGGCAGCCTAAATATTGGCCCTATCGTCGTGCTCGTCGCCATCATCCTCCTTCATGATAGCTATCTCTTCTTTGTCAAGAAATCCACCGTCCTTCACTTCCTTGAATGGGTTAAAAAGACCCAAGTCAAGATCCTTGGCGAAGAACATGGCTTGCTTGACAACCATGTAAAAGCCAATTTCATGCTACTCCATGGCCTCTTTCTTGTATAGCAGCAGCTCCTTCTCTAACTCCTTGCTGGCTTCCCTTTCCTTTGACGCCCTCAGCTCAGACTCCTCTAACCTGGACTCTGACTCCTTCAATCGGGCCTTGAGGTCTACAGTCACCTTGGCGAGCTCATTCTTCTCAACGACAATGCTCTCTACCTTGCCAGCCAAGTCATTTTTCTCCCCCTGCAAGCCCTTACAGAGCTCAAACATCTCATCACCATCCTATCTAGTGTGCAACAACTTGGCAAGAACACCACCAACCTTGGATGACAACTGGTGGTTCGACGAAACGGCCTCAACAAAGACAATAATGGAATTGGCCACTTTGGAACACTCCACTCTCCAAAAAGTTCGAGCAGTGGCCCTCCACTTAGCGACCTCAACCTCTAAGGATGCCACCTTGCTCAGAGCTTCCTGGTACCATTGCCCATTTTGCTCCCAAATCACTAGACTTCTCTAGAGGAAGACCTTTGTAGAATCAATGGGATTTTGAACCCCAATCGACTAAATAAGGTTCTTGTGAAGAGAAGACACAAAGTTGGGATTTTTTGCTCTGACCTATACCCCATGCTCCACATTGAGTTAGTATCACGAGAAATGTAGATGTGATCTAGGGAGACACTTGGGCGAGAAGAGGAGGAAGGCGACGTCGATGCCACTGATGGCACTAAAGAAGAAAGAGGTGGCATTTCTAGAGCACTAGTGGTCATCACACCAACACTCAGCAAAGGTGTAACAATGGTGGATGGAGGAGCCACGACAGAATTGACTGAAGAGACCAGTGTAGTAACCATAGTAGTAGGAAAACCAGAAACCTACTGAATAGGTAGGGAAGGAGGAGTCGAAAGAGTAGAAGTAGCAACAGTGCCTGAACAACCAGTGAGGTCGAGGGTAGACCTTGCTAATCGGCAACAAGAGGGCACTCTAAACCAAACATTGGGAGGGGGGATGTCATTTTTAAATAACTTTTCATTGACCATGTCTAGAGTTCCAAGAATAGATACGATTTCAATTTCACTGACTATGATCGAGGTATCGTAGTTGGCATTCTGATTTTAAATAACTTTTCAACATAAAAGGTTGGGAGGGGATGTCATTTTTCTTTCTTTTCGTGAAAGCATTCTTATAGAGGAATATATATCGATTATTCCCACCAAAATACTTTGGTTTATATCTTTTCAAAACTTTTTTTAGGCAACTTTCACGGCCACATAATTAATGGAATTTTTTTATTGCTTGTTTGAGTAAACATGCTTACGAGTCCTATATTTATCATGAATAGCTAAAACTCATGAATGGTTGTACATCTAATAAGAATCAATCGTACCAATGCTATGAAATTCCCCTTTTACGATCATAAAATGATGGAAACTAATTTCTTGTCTTGTAAGATTTACAATTGACTTTAATATGAGTGTCCACGATTCATATTGTCTTTACTTTTCCTTTCTCTCTTAGAAACCCATGTTTATGGCTTAACTTCAATAATATAAGGATAATCATAGGAGAAAGAAAGGAAGAAGAACCTGCAAGCAAAGAAAGAAGCCAAAGAGAAAGAACCAAAACCTCAAAACCGAAGAAAACCCCAATTGCACCCACACAACTAAAAATAATCCTTTTTTATGACGCACATTCGATGACAATCGCTACAAAATCATCTTAGTATATAAGATCGTGGCATTTTCATAAATATAAAGAACATTTAAATTATGTAACGACAAAACGATGACGGTTTTCACAAAAACTATCGTTGAAATCGAATATTCAAAGATAGGTTTTTTCAAAAACCGTCTTTGAAGGAGGACCAGTTTTTATCCCTATTTATATTGCTCACGCCTCTTTTCCTGCACTCACTTTTCACTTCGAATGTTCTAGATCGCGAGAAAAGCCATACAAAGCATGTATAGAGAAGCAGTTGTGAAGAAAGAAGAATACCAAGTATTTGAACAACTTGGGCGAGGCTGTTTCGGCACCGTATTCCACTGCTTCCACCGCACTTCCAACAAATCCTATGATGCTAAACTCATCAACAAGCGTAGCCTCTTCAACGAGGACCGTCGCTACATCAAAATGGAGGCCAAGGCCATGAGCTTCCTCTCTCCTCACCTAAACATCCTCCAAATCATGGACTCCATCGAGGACGCTGACTCCTACTCCATCATCCTGGAGCTCTACTAGCCACACACTCTCTTGGACCGCATTGTCACATAAAGCCCCCTGACGGAGCCCCTTAATGGTGGAGGCAATGTTTGCATCAACAAGAACCATTTCCGCATAGTTCGCAAGTTCAGAGAAGATGGCTTTGCCTATGTCTACCTCATCAAAGAGGTTCCTAATGATTCTGCCATCACTGGTGGCCTCTCCAAGAAGCTCAAAGGCTCCTCTCATCTCTCCAGTCAGCTTCCTTGCTTAACCTATTTCGATTTCCCTCACTCTTTTTCTTTCTTTCTGAAATTGACCTTGTTAGACCGTGTTGTAGCTTGATCTGTTTTTTTCTTGATATGTGATGGCATTTCCTTAGACAAATGTCAAAATTGCTTTTCCATGGATATTTCATTATTTGTTAGAGCTAGATTCTAATTTATGCTTGTTGTTTATTTTTTAATGTTTATCGAATTCTGTTGTCGGAGCATGTGCTTGTTCCTAGATATTTTTATGCAACTCTGTTGCAGTTTAACGTATGCTAGAAACTGTGAATGTAATTTTAATTTATGAATTGAGCTCTTTGTTTTTTGAAGGTTTAGTGAATCTAGATGTTGGAACCTGTGGATTATTACTCGTAGAGATTTGTGTGCAATTTTGTTGTTGTGTAGCGATTGCTTACTATTGTTGTTGCATCGACCGATTAAATTATTTTGTAAGATGTGATGATTGTCCTATTTATCGCTTTTGCCATAGTAATTGATAAGACATTTAATTTTCCTTGCTGCAATTGAAAATAGGAGGTTCTATCTTTTTGAATCTGAGTTCAATTTTTATTTTTAGTGATGAAGAAGGTGTCATGTTATTGTAGAAACTAAAAGTATTTGGTGGAATTTTTTTAAAATAGGTGGTACTATATTATTCTATGGATTCAAATTAATTTATTAACCATATACTATCAGATGATGAGACTTATGCTATGAAAAAGGTCCTCATTCAGAACAATGGACAACAGGAGTTGGTCAGGGAGGAGATTCGTGTTTCATCACTATTCAATCATCCCAATATGCTTCCATTTCTTGATCATTCAATCGTTTCTGTCAAGGTAAAGTGGTTTTTGCAGCAAACACTTACTCCTCTCCTTAGTACATCAAAGTTCATATTTTTTTTTTGTTAGCAAAAGTTCACTAGAATAAGAGTATTATCGATTCATTCAGGTAAGACATATACAATTTCTGTTAAGGTTTGTCACTTAAGAATGTGTTCCTGAACTACAATTTTGTTCGATGAAGGAATCTAGGTAAGATTTCATTTACATGTATTGGCATTGTCTACCCATATTAAATACTTTTTTATAATGTCACTCTCCTCTAAATTACTATTTCATTGAGCAAGGATGCTTGAAAACTTATTTTCTCTTTCAATATCACTCAAAGTCACATTATTAGTAAGTCTTGAAAGAGTGTAGTTACCACACAATGGACAACATAAAAATAATTTTACAAGAAAAATAGGAGAAAAAAATATGGTATATAGTGTGGGAGAAAACAGTTGAAGCAAGTTTCGATTAGTTAAGAGTGAGCATCACCCTTAGGAGCAACTGGCTCATCCTTGGGTAGACCATATTCAATTTTCTCTACATATTATTTTCATTCAATAGCAAAAAAAATTTGTGTGAACATGTGATTTTGATGTGATCCTTACAAGGAAAGGATCACTTGATATAGGTTACAGAGTTTTGGATGACGCCACTTCTAGAGATCGAATATAAGTCAGGGTAGATGCAACAAAGATTACCTTGATAAGTCCGAGATTGGTTCAACAAGGAACCCAGAGAGAAGTTTTCACAAAATTTTATCAAATGCCAAAAGTCCTTGTATTGAAAATGAAATCAATACATATTTGGCATGGGCCTTCAAATTAGTTTGGGCCTTCAACAATAATTAATATTCTTAGTAGTGCCTCTGCCTCTTGATCTTCATCCTTCTCCACTTGGGCCTTGTTAAGTATGTCTGATACCATTTGTTGGAGGGTATCCACTAACTGTTTGGTTCTACTCCTAGTCATAGGTCCTTGTATTTGGGTAGTTTTAGGATTCTCATTATTCCCTCATTCTTGGAAAGCATTTGCCCTCAAATCTTCAGAATCATCACCTAAAACAAATGGAGTCAAGTCAGCAGCATTAAATGAAGAACGTACTCCATACTCACTTGGAATATCGATCTTGTAAGCATTGTCATTGATCCTCTCCAGTACTTGGAAAGGTCTGTCTCATCTAGGTTAAAGTTTGGACTTCCTTTGTTTAGGGAACCTCTCCTTCCTCATTGTACCCAAACCCAATCACCTGGTTCAAGTACCATTTCCTTCCTGTTCTTGTTGGCTTGCTTGGCATAGCTGTCATTTTCCTTTGCAATTTGCATCTCCACTTGGTCATGCAATCTTATCACATACTCAACTTTAGCCTGTGCATCCTTATGCTGAGTCTTTTGGGGATTGCTTTTGTAAGCTGGCCTGTTAGGCAATAAAGCTTTTGGAAGGAGGTCAATTTGGTGTTCTATGCCTCTTGAAGGTGGTAGTTCATGAGGAATCTCCTTGGGAAAGACATCTTTAAATTTCTACAATAAGAGTTCAACACTAAGAGAAGCAAAAATAGTTAATTTATTAGAATTATCAGCAGAAACTTTACTGTCTTTGCAGTACAGTAGATAAAGTGACTCACGAGCAAGTTGCACTTTCCTCACTTCGCTCGCCTTTGCTAAACAATTAAATTTTCTCTCATGTGTATCACTTTTTCTCTCATGTGTATAACTCTTTCTCTCATGTGTATCACTATTTCTCTCACGTGTATCACTCTTCTTTTTCCTACTCCTCTTTGGTGCTTCACTCTTTTCTTTCTCTTGTTCTATCTTTTTTCTCATTCTGATTTAGTCATCACATACTTCTTTAGGGGATGGAGGTTTAAGAATAATTTTCTAGTCATGGTGCTAGAAAGAAATCTTGTTGGTGAAGCCATCATGCACTGCTTTGGTGTCATACTACCATGGTCTTCCTAACAGTATAGGAGTTGTCACCATTGGAACCACATTACACATCACCCTATCATTGTATCTTCCAATGGTGAGACACACCTCAACCTGCTGAGTCAGTTTTACCTTTTCATCTTCACTAAGCCACTAAAGTCTCTATGGCCTAGGATGGGGCATAGTATCCAAATTTAGTTTAGACACTAACCTAGAATTTGCAACATTGGTATAGCTTCCTCCATCAACAATTAAACAACAAAGCTTACCATTAATTGTACATCTGGTGTGGAAAATATTTTCACTTTAGGTGTCGTCCAGTGGCTGCATCTGACTTTGCAAGAGCCTTCTCACCATTAGCATATCACCCTGCATAGCTTCCTCCTCAAGCTCTTATTCCACTTCATCTTTGATGCAATCCTATCTCGTAAGGGCATTGGATAGAAGACTCCAAGTAGATTGGGCTAGAGATCCAAGGGAAGGCCCTAGGGTTCTCATGAGCCTTAGGGTAGATTTCGAGCCCATGGGCTAAGTATGAGCCCGCTTATCTTTGTAAATATTAGAATAGGTTTTTCCTTCGTTTGGGCCTTGTATTTTGGCCATTCTAGTAGTATACAGTTTTAGTCTTGTATTTCGGGGCATTTTGAGTAGTCTTTGTAGTAGGGAATTTTTTTGTATTTTCATGTTTTTTGGCATAGAGGTGAGCTTAGCTATTATAGGGGGTGTGTAGCTAAGCTCTAGCTTCTCATCTCAAGGAGGTGAACTTAGCTATTAAAGAGGTGTGTGTAACTAAGCTCTAGCTTCTTTAGGAATCTTCTTAAGGAAGCTTCTCAAGGAGGTGAGCTTAGTTATGAGAGGGGTGTGTGTAGCTAAGCTCTAGCATCTCAAGGAAGTTTTCTCAAAGAAGCTTCTCAAGGAAGTTCTCTTAAGAAAGCTTTTCAAGGAAGCTACCTAGTCTATAAATAGAAGCATGTGTAACACTTGTTGTAACTTTGATGAATGAGAGTCTTGAGAGACACAACTCAAAGTTCAACTTCTCTCCCTTTTTTCTTCCTTCAATTTCATGCTCCCCCCTCTCTCTTTCTCTCCCTCTTTCTTTTCCTCCATTGAAGCATCCTCTCCGAGCTTCTTATCCAAGGCTCATCTTGGTGGTGAAGCTCCTTCTATCATGGCTTATTCCCTAGTGGATGGCGCCTCCTATCACCTCTTCTCCTTTGTCTTTCGCTGCATCTCCATGGTGGAAAATCACCATTGAAAGACCTCATTGAAGCTCAAAGATCCAGCCTCCATAGAAGCCCCACAATCAAGCTTCCATCATTCTTCTTCGCTGATTTCATATTCACTGGTAATTTCTCCATCTGCCTTCATGATCATGGTCATCCTGGTTGGACAGTCAGAAGTAATATG
Organism: Glycine max; assembly: GCF_000004515.6. Lineage (NCBI taxonomy): Eukaryota > Viridiplantae > Streptophyta > Magnoliopsida > Fabales > Fabaceae > Glycine > Glycine max. The sequence continues at coordinate 16,906,831 of NC_016089.4, forward strand.
TCCTCTGCCTAAGCATTTGCAACATTTTATGTTTCTGGTACTAGTGTTGAATGATGAGGCAGAATTATGCTTGGTTCCAATACTGGACACTACTGACTTTTCATGTGGAGACTGTGTTGATGGACTGGACGAGTTACCTTCCTCCTTCTTGAATCTGTTGGTCTAGTTCTGGTTGAAAGTGTTGGGTGAGATCTTTCTTGCTGCACTTTTCCTCTTCAGCTGCTGCTCAAGCCGGACTGCCTTATGCAGCAAGTCATCCAATTCCGCATACTCCTATAATTCAACAACATCTCTAATGTCAGGATTTAGGCCACTCAAAAAATGAGCCATTGTGTCCTCAGTTTCCTCTTCAATGTTGGCCCTCACTAGTGCCATCTTCATCTCCTTGTAGTACTCCTCCACAGTTAAACTTCCCTAGGACAGCCTCTGGATTTTTTGTCGCATGGTTTTGTTGTAGCTAGTTGGAACATACCTCTTTCGCATAACCCTTCTCATCTCAGTCCATGTATTTATCTCCCGCCCTTCCTCTCTCATCATCTCTCTTTGATTTTTATTCCAACAAACAAGGGCATCGTCTAAGAATTCAGCTGCTGCTAACTTCACCTTTTGCTCTTCAATATAATCATTGCAGAAGAATACATGCTCAATCTTCATCTCCCAATCAAGGTAGGCGTCTGGGTCACTCATGCCTTTGAAAGGAGGTACATTGAGTTTTACTCCCTCAATTCTGTTTTGCATGGGTCCATCATTGCCCTCTCTATTCCCACCATAATGTCTTCTAGCATTCTGATTCAGTTGGTTCTCCAATCCTTCAATTCGTCCATAAAGCTCTTCATTGTTACGGTTCAGCAAACATTGCATCTGTGTAGTCATCACATCCAGTAACAAACGCTGAGATCCATCCAGTTGATGATATTCACCAGCACCGTGACCAGTTCCTACCATAATTAAGGAACAGAAAAATTTGCAGTAATTTAAGCAAAGGTTTCAGGACCTCACCACGCTCTACTCATGTGTTTCTCTCTTTGATGAAAGCACACTCGTTTTTTATGCTCTCAATATAGGCTTTTGTGTGATGTTTTCACTCTTTCCTTTTACCACTCACTTCCTCTTAAGTTCCTAGATGAATCAAATTGGGCGCACAAGGTAATAGAATAGGAAAGACAACTTAATTATCACAAACTCAATAACAAATTTAATAAAAAGATTTAGATAAGAGATTTGGATAACAATTTTGAATAACAGATTTGGATAAGAGATTTGGATAATAGATTTGGATAAGAGATTTGGATAATAGATTTGAATAATAGATTTGGATAATAAATTTGGATAATAGATTTGGATAACAGATTTGAATAACAGATTTGAATAACAGATTTGGATAACAAATTTGCCAAAAAAAAATGCCTCTAACTGCCTCAAATCCGTGTTCAAAGATCAAACACCCACTTTGTTTTTCAAACTTTCTGCAACTATTTTTTATATAATGCTTTCTTTTTTTCAAAATTCGTTTAGGATAATAGATTTTTCTTCAATCAATCCCATTGGTCCAAATTCAAGAGGCAATCAAGCAATTCATTCAATAGCCAAATAGGCAAATAGATTCAAGAGCCTACTAAACCCTAAACTCCAAAATTCTTGCAATAAGCCAAATTGTCCCCAAACAGAATTTGTAACAAAATTTTGAAACAAAATTCAAACAGAATTTTTGATGCAAAATTTGAAAGAAACAAGAACAAGAACGTAACAAGAACAGGAATGAAAACAAGAACCCAACAAGACGCGAACAAGAATGCAAATAACGAAACAAAACACGAATTTGAGACAACTTACAAAGAGAAAAATAAAAATAAAAATTGGATAGGATAAAACCTGTAACAAGAGCCAAAGCTTTGATACCAGATGATGTGATCCTTACTAGGAATGTATCGCTTGATACAGGTTACAGAGTTTTGGATGATGCCACTTCAAGTAGATGCCACAAGGATTACCTCGATAAGTCTAAGATTGGTTCAGCGAGGAACCCAGAGAAAATTTCTCACAATTTTATCAAATGCCAAAAGTCATTGTATTGAAAACAAAATCAATACATATAGTGTATCTGAACAAAAAAGTAGAAATAGACATGGGCCTTCAAACCAGTTTGGGCCAAAATAACAATGAAAAAAATAGAAATATAAAAAAGAACATATTTGGCATGGGCCTTCAGCAACGATTAATATTCTTAGTAGTGCCTTTGCCTCTGGGCCTTCATCTTTCTCCACTTGGACCTTGTTAAGTATGCTTGATACCATTTGTTGGAGGGTATCCATTGACTGTTTGGTTCTACTCCTAATCATAGGTCCCCGTATTTAGGCAGTTTTAGGATTCTCATAAGATTTATTACAAATATAAGATTGATGATGAGCCTTGTTTTAATGTAGAGTCTGCACATGCTAGTGGTTCCCATGATTTGCTCTACAAAACATGATGATGAATACAAATGTTCTATTTAGTTGACCTTGTTAATCTAATATTGTAGATTTATACTACAAAATTTATGTTTTTTAATTAATAGAACATGTAGTTGTAAGAAAATTAAATATAAATTTATGATGGGAAATTATTACTTGTATATATAAATATAAATTTATTCACAGACTACACCTTTTACTCATGGGATTGCCTTTTCTCTCATGGCGTGATGACTTGTTTTGATGATCTGTCTCTTCACTGTGTTTACTAAGTGTATGAAGTTATGAACATATTTGCTTCATTTATGTAGTCTAAGAATTTAAATATTATCAATTTATGCCTTGGACGTTTTCTGATTCTATGAACTTGTAGGAAGTGTTCATGATGTATGATGATGTTGTGCTTTGTGCAGACTTTAGCAGAGATTCAAAAATGCTTGCATCTGGGTCTCAAGATGGAAAGATTAAAGTGAGTAATATTTGTCTGCATTTAAGGCTGCATGAGCTAACCTTTAGAAGAAATTCTTGTATTCTTGATTTTGTACATTTTTATATTTTCAAGGTGTGCACTGCACGTATAACTTTGATATTTCTGTTAAATAGAACTGAGCCACCAAACATAATTCATTTTGTGAATTTTAGATTGTATGGCTATGAAGCACAGGTCTTAATAGTGAATAGCATCAAATTGTGCAACTATAGTATAGTGATGATGTGGGGAAGATTGGCCTCTGACAGCTTTAAGTTGTGGTTGCATTGTGTTTTTGCTTTGCTCTGATTGCAATCTAGATGGTGGTATTTTATGGACAAAATCGTGAAGTGGTTGCAACTTTAGGCAATGGCGAAATCACATATTTTGTCTACCCTTTTTCAGCATTGGCCACTCATTTTTTAGGGAGATTTTTGTGATTTTACACCATTTTTTTGCAATAGTAGCATTTTAGGATTAGAATCCCTTCATCCATACAGAAAAGCCAGCCACCCCTCATCCTCCATGGGCACATCCATATTCTTCCCTCATCTTTTCTGGCTACCAAGTACCACCCAACAACCCGAGTGTTTTCTAGCCATTAGCCAAACCTGTCCTTTTTTTGGCGGCCAGACCTTTTGTATTCAGGTCTTTGCTTTGTCACCTTTATTTTGCATAGCTTAGTCAGTCCCACCTTCATATCTTGCATATGGCTTTTTTTTCATGGGGTGATAATTGTGCTGTCTTTTTCTCCCCATATGCTTGATTGTTGTTATTGAGTTATAAATTAAGCCTTAGATTATTGGTAATTGTGTACAGGCTGATTTTTATTTTTTAGTGATGACTATGTCTTTAATTATAGGCATCTTTTTATATTTATTATTTTTTTATAAAATGAACATTCATATGAATGTGGTATAAATTATTTATTGTGCATGTTGGGCCATCTTGCATACCATTTCACTCTATGATTTGTGTTTATAACCTCATATGGTCCTACTTTGTCTCATTATCTTGTGGTTCCTTGAATTTTTGTTGTCTTAAGTTCTTGTCAATGTTGTAGTTTCTGACTTGCTGTTTTTGGAAATTTTTATGTTTTCACCTCAACTATTAATATGTAAAACTTAAAAAATGTACAATGCACACTTCATTTTAGGTCTGGCGTTTTAGGACTAGTCAATGCTTGTGGCGTCTTGAACGTGCTCATTCTCAAGGTGTCACAAGTGTTTCCTTCTCTCGTGATGGAAGCCAGTTATTAAGCACTTCATTTGATAGAACAACAAGGTTTTCATTTAATTTTTACTTATTTAATGTTATTTTGTTAGAGATAACCGTTTATAGACCATTAGCCACCTGACATGACATTTAGGCTTGAAAGATTCTCTTAACATGTTAACAAGCAGAGCATGAATGACTGAGTGATTAGAAGTTGGCATTATTATTGGTATATAGTAGCAAGCCTAAAATCCACCATACAAATGTGGGGTTGACATTGTGGCCAATGGAGGAAAGCATGGTGGTTACTGGTTGCAATATATTTTTCTTTTCAATTGCTAAAACAAATCTACCAAGTATAATTTTCATGTACTAACTATCTGGAAAGGTTAAACTGCTAGCTAAAAGCATATGAATGGTCCGCCTTTTCCTTGATATTATCATTATTTCATTGTCTTCAAGTGAGACATATCCTTTTTCATGTACTACAAATTCGTCATAGCCTCTTCTTCATTCTTCTTCCAAACAGTGGCACTAGAGCCTGGGAGATGATTCACATTATAGATATTGGAGGGGATGCAAATGAAATTACTCATTTTTGTGCTGCTATTTAATTCAGAGCACAACTCCTTGTTCAAATCTTCAATGCTTTATTACTGCAACATATTTTATATCTTAGCATTGTGAAATGCTTTAATAAAATGTTAGCAATTGTTAATTGAAAATGTTTCTCTTTTTATAATACAAAATCCATGGCCTCAAATCTGGAAAGATGTTGAAAGAGTTCTGTGGCCATACATTGCATATGAATGATGCAATTTTTACAAATGATGGGAGTCATGTAATTATTGACTCAAGTGACTATACAATCAAGGTCTGTTACTTGGCATTGTCCTTGAAGTTCCTTATTTATCTGGTGTACATAAGAGATGTATTTTCTCCTCCTTATTGTAGGTCTGGGATGTGCAGACTACAGACCATATACAAACTTTTAAGCCACCTCCACCTTTAAGGGTGTGTCTTCAAAAATTTACGATTATGGGTTTTTGCTATTCCATTTTCTGATGTCATCCCAGCAAATTTGTTCATTTTCCTAATTTCTAATTTCTTTGGACTGTTAGGGAGGTGATGCTTCTATCAATTATGTTCACATTTCCCCCAAGAATACTGATCACATTGTTGTTTGTAACAAAATGTCATCCATATATATCATGGCCCTTCAAGGATAGGTATACATAAAACAATGGATGACTGGAAGTTATTTTGTTTATATTTATTTAGTTAATGTCTTGATATTAGTATTATGGATGTTTCCATTGTCTTTCATAATGAATTGTCTATTCTGACAAGGATAAGTATATATGTAACTCATATTCATGCTAGCCAAAGGTGGAAATTTACTTACATGTGGATTGGAGACCTTGGGTTATACTTTTTCTCATTTCTTTTCTTTTATTCTTACAATGAAATGTTGTAACAACATGTTAGGATCTAATTGCAAGGTATGAGACTTGAGTTCATTATTTGTCTATCAGTTGATAGGTTGTGAAGAGCTTCTCATCTGGTAAAAGAGAGAGTGAAGACTTTGTTGCCACCTGCGTTTCACCCAAAGGAGAATGGATTTATTTTGTTGGTGAAGACAAGTATCCTAATTTATGTATATAATATGACACTGCTCTTTCGTTTAATTTGGTAGACAAAGATTTTAAGTACATTTTGTAAACTGCTTCATCATATAAGCTTTATTATCGATACTTTCCCATATTCCTTAAGCACAATATTACTTAGCTTAATTTTGTAGTACCATAAGTGAGTTTGGCAATATTTTCCAAATCAATAATTTTCTTTTTTTTTTTAAATAATATTTCAAATTCTCCAATTATCGTTCCAAAAATTGTTATATTATTCATGGGATGTGCAAAATGCATGCAAGAATATATACTGCTTCAGCTATCAATCTGGAAAATTGGAGCATCTAATGAAGGTATGAAAAAACAACATTTGTATTATATGAAATTATTTGCTGTGCTTCATTATTGTCTCCAATTCTCTCGTTAACTTGCATTTTCAATTTCATTCATACACCCTGATCTGTTTTGATATTCTATATGTGGTTAGTGTGTGTCCTATTGTTTGTGGAAGCAATCCAGGGTTGCGGGTAGAACTCATTCGTTCAGTTAAAGAGAAACTTAATCTAATTTGTGGATTTGCTTTCATGACATATCCTTTTGCCTTTGCTTTAATATCTATAAGTTGTTTCTGAATAAGAATAACTTGTTCTTGAATTATGCAAGAGTTATTTTGGATGTTTTCTAATGTTGAAAAACATGTTTATGATAGCATCAGAGTCTATGTTATAATTCTTAATGTCGTTCATTAATAATAAAATGATTGTTATCAGTTGATAAGGGAAATATCAGTTCACTAATCACAAGATGTTGCTTAGTTGGTTATCTGAGCCCTGTAGGATTTGAGGGATTGAGCTGCACCCTAAATTGAAAAACTACAATATTGTAAGGTTAGATACTCACATAGGCATGTATACCCTCAAAATATTTTAATTTTTTTTAAAAAAAAAATATATTCCAAGACAGTTTTTTTAACCGACATAGAATAACTTTTTTTTAGTAGTGCCACTTCTGTGTTAAAATTGTCATATGTTCTTTGTCTTTAAAGAAAATTTGCACTAATGTTTAATTGAAGTTTTGTGTAGGTTGATAATAGTAAGTCGAGATCACCTTCCTCTTTTCAATGTAGTAAGTTGTAGTGAGTTTATTTGTATTTGGAGGGAATATTATATTTGGATTGGTGTAATCAAACTACACATATAGATCTATATGGAGTTTGTGTATTTATTTTGTGAGCTCAAGTTTTTGTGGCATAATGATAATGGCGATGTACAACGTGCAACTAAAGAGACATTAAAAACAACAAAATTAAAATTAAAAAGAATGTTTTATGGAAAAAAAGTGTCTTAGCAAGTCCAACTTCTAAGAGAGTTTTGTCAAAAACCGTCTTCAAATCTTTAATTTTTTTAGATTTTTAAAAAAGACATATTTTAAGATGATTTCTAAGAGAACCAATAAGACAGTTTAAAAATCATCATAAAAAGTCAATACTAATGTCATTTAATAATAAATTATCATATATGCTATTTTTGTTAACTTTGTTAATAATTATCCTAAAAGTTATAAAAAAACTGATTTTAATTGGTTCATAACATAAAATCTCGTATACTGAATGAAATCCAAACTGTATTTTACTTTTGCATATTATATCATTTTTATCTAAGTGCTTTTCCAATTTTCTTCATTTTTCGATCCATCCCATTACATACCTTTAATTGGTTGATAATTAATAAAATCTCTCATACGGAATGTAAATCCAAAACTCTAATTTATTTATTTTTAGATATTAATATCATTTTCTATTTTTTTCCAAATTCTGTCTTTTAATTTTCCGTAACATCACATTTCTAGACAACCTAAATAGCCATTTAACTGCAGTCATAGTTATTTTACCATTTTTTATATAGAAAATATTCAACATACATTTACGAGAGAAAAAAATATGCATGGATAATGTAAAAAAAAATATGATTATCTATTTAGAAATCACTGTACAGGAAGAGCTTGTTACTTTAATAATAATTAATCATCCAATACATAAACTATTTTTTTTATTTGTTGACTAGAAAATATTTATACTAATATTGTATATCTATTGAACTTTATTTTATTTTCTATTTCATATCATTTTTACGTTTTTTTCTCAATTCTCTTATTTTTCCATCATATCAAATATTACATTTGTCACTTACTCTCTTTTTTTTTCTTTTTTTTTCCCTACCTGTCTTCGTTGTGTCTCAATTCATTTCATTTACGATGGCGTTACTCTTTTTATATTGTGTAAGATTGTAGATACTAGTAGAAAAACGTCATCCGTGCAGCAATAATTGATGTGGTGATGCATTTCGGGATCCTAAAATAGATATTGTCGTTGCACTGTAGCTATTTGCGTAAAATGAAAGTTATTAAGTTCAAATAATTGATCATATATGAAAACAATTGATAGAATTTGATTCTGCAATTACAAACTATAGATTCTAGAGAATTCGATTCAAACACCTATGACTCATTCTTCAAGCTTGTAAGTGTAATATGGGTTCTATTTCTTGATTTTTATTTTTATGTCAGGGGCTTTGAATGATTTAGATTGTCGTTTGATTGCAGCTGTAGATATTTTACCATTTTTTATATAGAAAATATTCAACATACATTTGTGAGGAAAAAGATATGCACTCTAGTCACACCAGAAAACTAATTTTACTTTTAATTTTCTACAGTATATATACTAATTAACATTTTTAATTTATTAATCTCTATATTTACTTTCTCTTCTATCGTACTTTAATCTTATTTTTTTCTTCTATATTTTTTTCCATCTCATTACATATTACATCTATCATTTTTTTTCCTATTATTTCTGACAGAGTCAGATCTTATGTTGTCTGCCGATGGCTGGTTCCTATTTACAGATCTTCACTGTGCAAGGTCAAGAATTTATCCTTTATTTTTTTATGATGTATAGTTTGTGCGTTGAATGATTCCGATTGCCGTGGAAACAGCAGTTATAGTTATTTTAATGCTTTATATGAAAAATATTCAACATATATTTATTTGATCTTTTATCACTTTCCCAATTTTTTTCACCATATCATGGACCAGAAGCTCCTACTAACAATTATCTACAAGCTATGAATTATGTACAAGCTATTATCTACAAACTAAGAATTGTCTACAAATACTAAGGTCTGCCTCGTTGTACTCCAGAATGGGTGTGTCCTTGATCGATTCTTCAAAGGCTTATCAAACCCAAGGTTCGCTATTAGACTATTGGCAAGCGTACCAATGTCATCTCATGTTATAGATTTTATAAAAGAGATCGTGTCTATGGGGACTTGAGTTACTTGGTTTCTCCTGATAAAAGTAAATAGTTCAATAGTTATGTACAACAAATTTAATTGAAATTTCATGGGTTTAACGGAAATAATGAAAGTAGCAGAAATAACGGAATTAGTGCGTCGAAAATACATAAAATTATGAAAACAAGTAAAATGAATTTAATTAATTCAAGAGAAAGATAGGATTGCATTTAATCGTTCATACCCTTAGTAACCAAATAATATTAATACATATGAATCATTTTCTAACATCATAGATGCACACATTAAATCACCCTGAAGCGATTCCTCGCATTTGAGAATCCTAAGAATATTTACCGAATATCGATTCCTTGCATATGAAATAAATATCTCAGCATTACAATCATAAAAACCGATGTTAAACTAAACTACACAATCGGTTTTCATAAAAACTTATGTCCTATCATAAGAAATAAACAAAAAAAATGTAAAATATGTAAAAACCAACATCGATTTTAAGAAAAATCGATATTGCGGTTCACTGACAACATCGATTTTTCATAAAATCGGTATTGTGAATGCACGAAAATATCGATTTTTTTCCAAATGGAAAGAGAAGCCTCTACGTTGAAGACTCTCTAAATGCACTCGAATGACAATTCGAGTTTGGCATCATCGAAGCCAAAAAGGGTGTCTGATAGGTGTCTGTTGTGTAAAAACAAGTAGAAACACGTTGGTCTTCCTAATAGGTGTCTGATGCTGAAAAAATATTCTCTCTCTAACAATGCTCATGTGTCCTTGTTGTGTCTCCTGAGATACTACACCCTGATTCCTCATGATAGTTTAGCCTAATCCTGATCAAGCATTGTCCGCAGATTCCTCTTGTAAGACTAAACTCAACTAAGACCACATTAAGACACACATACACAACTAACTTATCGCACCCTGATTCCTCGTGAAAGTACGACAACTTAGCCATGCACTATCAAGGACTTTAGAGTCAGACCAGTTTCCACTGTTGAATGACCCTAACAAAATATGCATCTACGTGATCAAGGTAAAGGCATACGGGAGTGCAAAGCATATAGCGCAGAGAAGAACAAGAAGAAAGATTGCAAAAATACAAGTGGTGAGGATTTCTCCTTCACCTCTAGGATCTCACAATCACTCACAAACTCATCTCAAGATCTCAAACCGGCTCCTGCTTCAAGCTCTGGTCTCTATAGATCTTCACACAGCAAAATCTCTCAAAACTCTCTGGAACTTGGACCTTTCTCTCTCTAGAAACCCTAGACATGCAAAGCTCTGAATCCCAGTCCAAACTCTCCCTCTAAAATTTGATTTCAAGCTTAAATAGGTGGCCTTGTTCATGCTCGTGCGCTTAGTGCACTTATGGACCGCTTAGCACACATTAGTGAATTTCGGCTTAGCGCGTGCCTTTCTCGCTTAGCGGATGAACTGAAGCGGTGTGCTTAGTGAGATGAAGTCGTGCACCTAGTGAACCTGTACAACTCATCTTCTTCCAGAGTCTTCCTTGCGCTTAGCCCATGAGTGTTGCGCTTAGCGGAAGCTCGCTAAGCCAGCAGATTGGCTTAGCAAGAAGGTGAAAAACAACACTTTCAAAGCTTGCCTAATTAACCTGAAATTGAGAGAAAATGATTATTAAACATCCAAAATGGAAGCACTAAGTATTTATTACCTATACTTAACAAAAAATACTTATAACACTACAAAATAACCATAAATTGGAAGAGTTTGATACAATTTATACAAGTTTTATACACAAAAGTTAGTCGTATTCACCAACTAACAACTCCCCTAAATTTACATTTTGCTTGTCCTCAAGCAAAAAGAGAACATCTCACTTGTCCTCAAGTGACAATGACATGCAATGACTATGTACAAAGGTGTGTGCAACAAAAGTTACTGATTGCATGATAAGAGAATGGAGTAAAATGCCCTCATCACTTATCTTTCATGAGGTATGCATTTATCCAAAGAGAAGAATAAAATGTAACCTGAACAATTAGATGGAGCGAATCATAAGACAGATATCACGAAAAGTAGCTTAAACCACAGTCTCACGACTACTGTTTCACTCAAGCACAAGTGTATAAGCTATTCATTAATAACAACTAGCAAGAGGTCCAATCTTTGAATTTCATCTCATGCCATAAAGTCAGAAATGTATAAACAGAATCAGAAGGACTTTCTCAGGCTTGTAGTGAGGCTTGGCTACAAAAATTCATTGGTTTTTCTAGGATTCAAAGGTTTAGATTCTAAGAAAGCACAAATCCTAGACTTATCCCAATGGTCTTTTTAATACAATTGGCTTGCTCACTAGCTTTTCACTTTCATTTGCTTTTGACCTTGTTACATCAACACACTTTTCATCTTTCTTCTCTTTTTTTTAACATACAACTTATTTGTTGTGTGTGCTGATGTTTTACATTTTTCTTTGTATTCTTAACTGACTTTACTCCCCCAAATTTGGGGTAAATTTTGTCTTGAACCATATGCTCTCCTAGAATCTAAGCAAGGTATCAGGAGATAATTATTTAAGTTTTGGGTTCAATTTATGACAAAATCATTTAGCTTATAAAAGGAGCAAAGGATACAATTATTTTGCAAGGTAAGTTGTTTGGTCAAAAGGCTTGTGTATATACAAATCATGGCCTTCATCATGTTCTCATTTATACATTTCATTCTAAAATTCAGAGATTCATGCAAAGATTATTACTCACAGCTAGTCGTTCACTCACAGTTTAAGTTCACACTCTCACTGGTTTTGGTTCAAGCTTTTATTTCTCAATCAATCTGTCTACTGACAAACAATTCTAATTGCAAGTTCACATTCATGTTCTTTCTTTGTCTAACATACACACTTGCTCAAACTCATGAAAAGGAACACAAACTCCATCACAATCATGCACTCAATTCAAAATAAAAGCATACAACCATTTTCATAATTCAATAAAAGTGCTTCACTACCATATCATTGAAAACCAAGTTAAATTGTTCAAAATGCTTCAAGATGAGCAAACTAACTACCCATAAATAAAACTAGCAGTGTATGTAAACATAAAGGAAATACTGTACAAAAACCAAAATTATAAAAATAATAAATCAAAAAGCAAAAAGTATCATCAGGAATCAAAATTCCTGTGATTGGTCTTGGGTGTCTTGTGCTTGACCATCCTCCTCATCTGATAGCTGAAGCACTGGATTAGTTGGAGGAGAAGTGTCCATAGCTAGGACTGGTGTAGTCGGGTCCTCTGACATCTCTAGAAGAGGAGTGGAGGGGTCTACTGCAGGCTGAGGTGAGGGTAGGTTTACCACTGGTGCAGAAGGCTCTGAAGTAGCCTTAAGGGATCACTCAGGAGTGGCATCAACTACCTGTCTCACTTGTGTCTCCTTTGCCTCTTCTCCTATATCAAATGGCTCTGGGATGGTGGCCTCAGATGGCTCTTCCTCCATATGCTGAGGTACCAGGGCTGTGGGACCTTCATCTTCCCTATAAAGAGAAGGTTGGGTCCTGGGTCAGTCTACCATCTCCCTAAACTGCTCAACTGAAGGAATAGATCTTGGAGGCGCCACAACCTGTAAACTTTGTAGTAAAATGATCTGTCCCTAATGAATGCTCTGAAGCATGGCTTTAAAGCGCTGAGAATCTGTCTGAGCTGGGACAGAAGGGGCTGTTGAAGTGGATACTGGAGTAGGAGTTGCAGAAGTAGAAGGAAGCTCAACAGGCCTTGCCCTCGCCCTCCTAGCCCCTCGGATAGAAACTGTTAGATCATCGGGATTCTAACAGTTCTTCCTGATGTAGGCCAAGTTAATGACCCGGCTCAGGCATTCAAAGGTAAGACTGTCAGAGACAACCCCTCTGGCCCTACATAATAGGGTGATCAGAGCAGGGAACCGAAGTCTAGAAGTGTTAGACTGGGCTATAGAGGTCATCTGGCCAGAGATCAACACTCCTATGTTCATATCCAAGTGAGAGACTAGGCCAAAGATCAGCCTAGCTCTATCTACTGTCAAATCAGAGGTATGTGATGTGGGGGCCAAGTTGGAGTATGAGAGGACACTCCACACTTGAGCTAGTGTAGTCAAATCCTTCCTGAGAATCTTCCTAGGATTGCCCTTAGAGTTCAAGATGAACCCTCGGCCAAGTATGCATAAGGCAGCCTCTATCTCTCTAAAGTCTGTAGGCAACCTGCAGTATCTGGAGTATACGGGTAGAGTCTCTCCCTCAACTAATACCACAGGTGTCTCTAGGAATGTGTTGAGACTGTTAGCATCAATCTTAACCAAATGACCTCTGACTCTGGACTACTTTGGTGGACGGTCCTCAAAACTGTATAAATTTGCATAGAACTCTTTCACAAAAGCCAGGTCTATGCTCCCATCGACTAAATTGGTGAGGCGTTTATGGAAATTACGCCTCTCCAATTCAGCCTTAAAGTCATCTAGCTCAGTGTGATAGAGCTCTACCTTCCTCTTAGGTAAAATGTTTCTCCCTAGAACATTATCTGTGTATCTGGTCCAAGCATCTAAGGAAGAGAATCTCCTTGTGTCATACTGTGTTGTGGGTCTTGAACCAATACTTTTACATTTCCTAGAAGCCATCTACAGACAAAGGAACCAAACAATTAATCAGGACACAAGTTATTCAAATTTCAAAAACTGAAAAATAAAATTGAAAAAGACACTGGCCACTTAGCGAGACATGGTCCGCTTCGTTGGCCTTTACAAAAAAAAAAACACTACCGCTTAGCGACATGAGGAGCCGTTTAGCGGAAGTTGCAAAAATTTAGCTTCAGCAGAATTGGCTTAGCTGGACAACGCCCACTAAGTTGAACATCTGCCACAAGGATATACGCTAAGCTCCTTGAATGTTGCACTTAGCGGCACCAACTCTTCGAAAATTTAACTAAGTATTAGGAGCTTAGCGAGCCAAGCTCGCTTAGCTCAGTGGATGCCGCAACAAATCGTGCTTGGCCCAGGAAAGCACGACTTAGCATGCAACTAACAACAAAAAATTGTCTAAGTTACCTGGGCTTAGCGATTCAGCCACACTTAGCCACAGGTAGCTCAGCAAGAGGATGAGTGTTCATCCTCAAAAGATGAACTCGCTTAGCGCGGTAAGCGCGCTTAGTGAGTTCTTCCGAGAATGCCTATATACATAATGAGTACTGATGAACTCGCTTAGTGCAGCATGCTCGGTTAGCGAGTTCATCGCGTTTTCCAGAAAACAATTCGTTTTCTTGCACTTTTGAAGCCTCTAAAAGGCATATCAGACATGCAATGTGTGCATCATACTCAATACAGTATACAAGCGTATATAGTCCTAATCTCAAACTAATTCTAACAAAACATAAAAACCCTAAAAATCTAAAACTACAGTTGAAGTCTTCTACCCTAAAGTTTAGACAAGAAAAAGGGAAAAAGAATTAAGGAACTTACTTGGATTGTTAATGCTTTGGGATTGGAAGTAGAAAACTCAAGGAGAAAGCACATAACCCTAAGAAATGAATTTTGCAGTGAAAAAGCCTGTAGAATTCACCCCAATTCCGGTGTCCTTTGCTGACTTGCTCCCATATCTACTTGATAATTCAATGGTAGCCATAACCCCAGCCAAGGTTCATCAACCTCCATTTCTCCTAGAATTCGACTCGAACGCAACATGTGCTTGTCATGGAGAAGCCCCGGGGTGTCCCATTGAGCATTGTAGGACCCTGAAGCGTAAGGTGCAAGGTCTAATTGATGCGGGCTGGCTGAAATTTGAGGAGAATCGCGTGTAAATCCTGACATTGACAAGAGATGCCACACATGGGGCAATTTTAAAAGCTTTTGTTAGATGTCTCTAATGACTCATCAGGATTTTCAAGTTTATACCATTATTATAAACCACAGTTACAAACGCATCTTTGCTTATTCAACTTTCACCGGAATGTGGGTGCAAGCCATTGGTCTATTTGCTCAAGCGACCTGTGCTCCTGAGTTTGGACTTCCAAGACCGTTCAATCATAAATTACTTATGCTACACATTTGGTGGGGGTGTCGTAAAATGACGAGTAAAAGCAAAAAAAAAAAGTCCAAAATAAAAGAAAAAAACATTTGATTGGCTGTGTTTTCAAATAAAAATATAGACGTTCATGTGACCTCATTTTATGATTCTGGAAAGTTTGTCTTTTTCAGAGAGAAGTGAGTTATCAAGAATAGGAGTCATTTGACTTAATCCATCAACTGAAAAAAAATCCTTCAACTATTTCTCGTCCTTGGAAAATTCTCTTTACAAGAATCAACCGCTTCTTTCATTCTCCCTTGCTACAAGGTTGTGAAAACAAAACCACGGTGGATACCTTAGAGCCCTACACTGGGGCAATGAAAGGCACCATGCATAAACCTCAAGCGAACCTTAGGGCAGATTAGAAGTTCTCACCCAATGGGTTCCCAGCTACAAGGTCATGACGAAAGATAAAAATGGATACCTCAAAGCCCTACACTAGGGCAATGAAAGGCACCATGCATAAACCTCTAACGAACCTAGGGGCAGATTAGAAGTTCTCAACCAATAGGTTCCTTGCTACAAGGTCATGACGAAAGACAACGATTGGTACCTCAAAGCCTTACACTGGGGCAATGAAAGGCAGCATGTAAAAACCTCAAGCGAACCTAGGGGCAGATTAGAAGTTCTCACCCAATAGGTTCCCAGCTACAAGGTCATGATGAAAGATAACAATTGGTACCTCAAAGCCTTACGCTGGGGCAATGGGGGGATTCGTGCATGAGCCTCAAGTGAACATAGGGGCAGATCAAAAGTTCTCACCCGTCGTTGTTTTTAAACAAAAAAAGGGGGACAAACCCTAGAATTTCAATGGATTGATTAAACGTCAAACGGCTCCATTTTCGTTACTCCGAAATGGTCAACTGACTAAATCAAACAGAACAAACACTCTGAGGGAGTTCCCGAAGAGATTTGCAAAGATAGGATAAGGTTGCATGAATTATCGCCTCTTTCAAAAGGACAGTCAATATGTGTTTTCCAAAAAAAAAAATTAAATCAAAATTAAAATCACAAAATAGGGAAAGAATGTCATGAACATTTCATATGAAGTCCGCATTTACCAAATTTCACGACAAAGGTTGCGTGCATCTGCATCCCTAAGAATCATGTTAACTGCAAAGATTTCCTACATCTGATATCTAATTTTTCGAATTTGGGATGATCGACCCTCTCAATGAGTTAATCTCATGCTTTCTCATAAGGGTGGACCCTTGGGTACTAGTACCCTCACCTTCGGAGGACTACACGTCCTCCCCTCCAGAGGACTACGTGTCCTCGCCTTTAGAGGACTACGTGTCCTCGCCTTTAGAGGACTATACGTCCTCGCCTTCATAGGGCTACATGCCCTCACCTTCAGAGGACTACACGTCCTCACTTTCAGAGGGCTACACGCCTTCGCCTTTAGAGGACTACGCGTCCTCGCCTTCAAAGGACTACACGTCCTCCCTTTCAGAGGGCTACACGTCCTCGCCTTTAGAGGACTACGCGTCCTCGCCTTCAAAGGGTTGCACGTCCTCACCTTTAGAGGACTGCACGTCCTCACCTTCAGAGGGCTGCACGCCCTCGCCTTTAGAGGGCACAGATATAGATGACGTTGCTACTTAGCAACATTCTGCCCAACAACCGCAATGCCGATCTCCCCCTGTGGAAGTATCAGTTGGTCTGTGTCGTTCCGACATGGGTAAGTATGCACATCTCTCAACTGACTTCTGATGTCATCTATTGTTTGTAGGGATCACGCCCGCAAGACACTCAGTGGACCCGGAGAAGTCCAACAGGGTCCTGGGGTTTCCAGCTCTGATTATGGGCCTCTGTCAGTTCTTCGGAGTGTCTGTCACCCCCAGCAAGGTCATCAAGCCCCCTACTAACTGAGCTTTCATCAAGAAGTACTACGCCCCCAGGCAGGCGCAGGATGAGACACCACACCACAACAGACGCACCGCCGCCACCTCCAAAGCCCCTCAGCTCATCTACAAAAGCTGGAGCGTTGCCTACGACCTATGGTCGACCAGCAGGCGACCAAGTCCAAAGCCAAAGATAAGAAAAAGTACTAGGTCCGTGATCGACAAGTCATCACGCGTCCAGCTCAAGACGTTAAAGAAGCGCTACTAGGAGGCAACCTAGTACCTTTTAAATCTCTGCTTGTTATTTGATCACTTTTGTTTCTCAAGTCATAGTAGGACACACCTAGTTGCTCATGATCCTAGGAATTTAAATAAAACAAGCACAAGCTCGGAGGGTAGTCATACCTCACAAAATATATGTATGTGTGTTTAGGTAGTGAAAATACCTTAGATATGCATGTATGTAGCAAAAAAAATACTTCACAAAATATATATACGTATGTTTAGATAGCAAAATACCTTAGATATGCATGTATATAGCAAAAATACCTCACAAAATATATATATGTATGTTTAGGTAGCAAGATACCTTGGATACGCATGTATATAGCAAAAATACCTCACAAAAATATACACATGTTTTGGTAGCAAAATACCTCATGAAAAAAAAAACAAAATCTAAAAGAGAACAAAAATATATCTTTCAGCTGAAAAGCCAACATGCTTTTGAAGAGAAATAACTTCCAGCTTTTCTTTGAAAAAAGATTCACTGATCATAACCAGTTTTTTGAAAAAAAAAATGTGTATACACCTGAAGGGTGAATGCTGTGAAAATTTTCTCGAACGCCCAAAATGGACTCGGATGAATGCATGAATTGATAAAAGAACATATTTTGGAAACACTGGGTTGACTTAAATAGGGAAAATGAATCCTGAGCCCTAGTGTCACATGACCATAAAAGCTTGATGCTTGAGTGTCCACATAGGTGCATGCATGACCAGTTCTACATAAAATTTCCTAATCATCATTGTTGCATGTGTATCATGGAAATAATGTGGGGCATCCCCTTTATCCCCGAACTGCTGGCCAAACCCTGACATATATCATGTCCAGCCGTTCTACAAGCCTTGAGCCAAAATCCCAACTTACCATAAACCTTGACCCAGGGTGAGAATGTCAATCCTTGCCCTCGGAAGAAAACAAAAAAGAAAATTTCCAATCAAAGAAAGGGAGAAAGAAAAAAAGGAAGAAAATTCCCAATCGAAGAGTGGGAGAAAGCAAAAAAGAAAGAAATTTCCCAATCTAAAAGTGGGAGAAAGCAAAAAAAAGAAAGAAAATTCTCGATCATGGATCGGAAGAAAATAGAAGAAATATGCAGAAAGGCCTTTGGACCAGACAATATCTGAACAAAACATAATTGTCACCAAGTAAAAAAAAAAAAGAAAAAAAGAAAGGAAACCACGACCTAAACTGGCCCTCTCCCTTTGATTGCCAACCAAAATCCTGTGCGTCGGTGACTTGTTCGCCTCACACTAAACAAAAACAAAAAAGGAAAAGGCCAAAAACACTCAAATCCAAATTTCCCACCAAGAAAACAAACCGTTCCCAAGAAAAAGTCCTATTGATCCATGATCATGCATGTTATCTTTGATTTGATTGGAAATGATTTGCAAAATCAAGTCATGACATATCTATGGTTCAGAATTAGGATAAAATACTTACCTGTGTGAGATCGATACACTTTGAGTGATTTTCTTCTATTTTTGTTGAACCCAGTGCTTCCTTTAAATGGTCATTTAGAATCGAAATGCTAACATCCAAAATCTCATTTACGGTTAGGAGAAAATTTCATCAGCATACTCTCCTTCCCCGATAGACACATTGTTTTTCATCCAAAAAGCATACGTTGCTCTGATCAGTTGGAAGTTTTGTCTCTTTACTAAAGCATGTTCGCATTTTAGTGAAGAAAACACCGAGACTATTTTTAGTCTCACAGTTATCAAGAACTACGTAGGTCTGAGTTCCTCATCATAAATTGAGGATACGTAGGAGCAAAAGCCCTGCTTTTGTCAACCACCCCACCTTCTATTACCGTGACCCAAGAGTCCGGTGGCGTGCGGAGCCACATGACCGTGGGATCCCTAGATTCGTATTCTTATCATTTTTATGTTTCATCATTTATCATTTGTATGTTATCTTATTTCTATGACTTGAGGGACTAACGTTTGTTTTTGTTGTTTTGATTGTCATTTGTTTTGTGCATACATTTTGTTTGGATTGTTGCGTTAGTGCTTATTTCGTTATTGTTGATAATATTTGTTGAAATTCTGGAACCGTGTAGAGTTTTCATTTAGGGACGTCATCCTAAAATAAAACGAACAAACATCATGATAACGCCAAAAATAGAAAAAGAAAGAGATGTTGTGGACAAAATGTCATATCTGTATATAAAGAAAAGAAAATAAATTTTTGTATATAAACAATGTGTGAAAAGAAATTTTTATATGAAACAATGAGTGTATATTGAAAAGGGGAAAAGAGATCTTTGAAAAGGAATAGAGATTTTATATAGACCATGTCGGTATAGAGAGAAAGAGTTTTTCAATGCGTGTGTATATAGAGAAAAAAGTTTTTTCGTGTATAGGAACGTAGGTGTACAGAGAAGAAAGCTTTTCTCATAGATAACGATGGATGTATAGTTTTTTTTTTTTTTTTGCAAACATGAATAAGAAAAAATGAAAAAAAAAGAAAAGAGAAAGAAAGACCTCGAAGGTCGGCATGTTATGGTCAGAAGGAAGCACAAATCATTCGTAGAGAGCAAACATATCTGTTGGAAACAAGAAGTTGACGCTAAGAGTTTATTTTCCAAAATAACCGAGATAAGAATGGATGGATTCGTTGAACCAATGAAAGAACATAATTTGGAAACGTTGGGTCTACTTTCGTAAATCCCAAGCCTTAGTATCATAATGCCATAAGCTGGATGCTTGAGTGCCCACCTAGCTGTATGCATGACTAATTTTGCGCGTTGTTTCCAAATCATCATTGTTATGCGCGCCTTGTGGAAATAATATGGGAGTTTAACTTGAAACCGACACCCTGACACATGAATTTGTTTTGCCCCAAATATCATAATCATGCACGCACGGTGAAAAGACCATGCTAAGACACAACCTTAAGCTACCTTGAACCTTGGCCCATGAAGAGAATCCTCATCCTTCCCCCCGAAGAAGAGGACAGCAGAATCTCCTCAAGGGAGAGCGAATAACGAATGCTAAAACTCGAATTCCCAATCAAAGATCAAAAAAGCAAAGGAAGAAATGAAAAGAGAGAAATGAAAAGGAAGAAATGAAAAGAAAGAAAAGAAAAAGAAAAGAAGGATTCCCGATTGAAGATCGGAAGAAAGTAAAAAGGAAAAAGATCGGAGGAAAACAGAATAGTTCCCGATCAATAAAGGAAACCAAGAAAGAGAACAGAAGGTCTTCGGGTCAGATAAATTTTCGGCGAGATAAATAACCGCCGGCAAAGGGAAAACCTATTTTGAAGTAGTTCTTCCTTTGGGATTGCCATTCAAGGTCGCTCCCGACTGGCAATGTCCCACCCCACATAAACAAAGAGGAAAAGACCGAAACACCCAGCTTCCTCTCCAAAAACACTACCCTCAAGAAAATCCTATTGATTCGTGATTGCGCATGTAATCTTTTGGTTCGATAGGGAATCATGTGCGAAATAAAGTCATGGTACAGCTATGGTTTGGAATTAGGGTAAAACACTTACCTGTGTGAGTTTTTATACACCATGAGTGATTTTATTCCCAGTTTCAGTTTGACCCGACGTTTCCCTTGAATGTTCATTTAAAAGCTAAACGTTGACATCCTACCCTTCATTTTCGGTTACAAGGAAAACTATTTTTGGCATAAGCATATTGCTTCTCTAGAATATGGTGCTCTCGTGAATGATTTATTTTTCCTTCCTAAAGCATGTTCACCTTTTAGGTGAAAGAACCCGGTGGACCATTCGGTCCTAAAATCGAATCTTGTTCGGAGCCCCATGAATTGATTTCCAGTCATGCATCCTCCACCATCAAGTCTGGAGCCCCACGAATTGATTGCCAAGCGTTGTTCATGCATCCTCCACCATCAAATCTTATTTGGAGCCCCATGAATTGATTGCCATTCATGCATCCTCCACCATCGAGTCCAGAGCCCCACGAATTGATTGCCTAGCGCTATTCGTGCATCCTCCACCATCTTATTCGGAGCCCCATGAGTTGATTGTCTAGCGCTGTTCATGCATCCTCCGTTATCAAGTACGGAGCCTCCGGTGAGGGGAAAATACGGTTTTTTTTGTTATTTTCCCAATTGGTTCCTTCACCAAACATGTGTATACGTATATATATTATGTTATTTTTGTTTGTTTGTTTGTTTTGTTTTTGTAGAAGCAAAGCTTCATGGTGAATCAAAGATGATTCAAAGGTGTTTTGATGATAACAATGATGATAACAAAAGATGATGACAAAGGTGATGACAAAAAGCTCAAAGATCAATCAAAGAACAACTCAAGTGAATCAAAGATCAATCAAAGAACAACTCAAGTGAATCAAGAACAATTCAAGAGTTCAAGATAAGAATTCAAGACTCAAGAAGAAAGTTAAGAGTCAAGAATCAAGATTCAAGGTTCAAGATCTCAAAAATCAAGATCAAGATTCAAGAATCAAGAGAAGGCTTAATCAAGATAAGTATAAAAAGGTTTTCTCAAAAATTGAGTAGCACATGATTTTTCTCAAAACATGTTTACGAAAGAGTTTTTACTCTCTGGTAATCGATTACCAGATTGCTGTAATCGATTACCAGTAGCAAAATGTTTTTGAAAAATTTTTCAAATTGAATTTACAACGTTCCAATTAATTTCAATAAGCTGTAATCGATTGCAATGTTTTGGTAATCGATTACCAGTGCCTTTGAACGTTGAAATTCAAATTCAAAAGTGAAGAGTCACATCCTTTCACATAAAAGCTTTGTGTAATCGATTACACTGATTTGGTAATCGATTACCAGTGATTGTTTCTGAATAAATCAAAAGATGTATCTCTTCAAAAGGTTTTTGACTTTTTCAAATTGGTTTTAAGTTTTTCTAAAACTCATAACTCTTCCAAATGGTTCTCTTGACCAGACATGAAGAGTCTATAAAAGCAAGGCTTTGATTTACTTTTCAATATACTTTTCCAATCAATCTCTAACAATCCTTGACAAGCCTTGAATCTCTTTGAACTTCTTCTTCTTCTTTGTACCAAAAGCTTTCTGAAGTTTTCTGGTTTTCTAAACCTTAAAAACTTGTGCTATTCATCTTTTCATTCTCTTCTCCCTTTGCCAAAAAAAATTCGCCAAGGACTAATCGCCTGAATTCTTTTTATTTCTCTCTTCTCCCTTTTCCAAAAGAACAAAGGACTAACCGCCTGAATTCTTTTGTGTCTCCCTTCTCCCTTGTCAAAGAATTCAAAATGACACAGTCTGAGAATTCTTTTGATTCTTCCCTTTCCCTAATACAAAAGTGTTCAAAGGACTAACCGCCTGTGAATTCTTTTGTATCCCCATTCACAAAGTATCGAAGGTTTAACCGCCTGAGATCTTTGTCTTAACACATTGGAGGGTACATCCTTTGTGGTACAAGTAGAGGGTACATCTACTTGGGTTTGACTAAGAACAAGAGAGGGTACATCTCTTGTGGATCAGTTCTAGTGGAGGGTACATCCACTAGGTTCAAAGAGAACAATGGAGGGTACATCCTTTGTGGATCTTTGCTTGTAAAAGCATTTTTACAAGGTTGAAAGAAATCTCAAGGACCGCAGGTCGCTTGGGGACTGGATGTAGGCACGGGTTATTGCCGAACCAGTATAAAAACTCTTGTGTGTTTGTCTTTTACTTCCCTAATCTTTTAATTTCCGCTGTGCATTTAATTTCTGCTTTTACTTTCTGTTAAGTTTCTCTTCTACTCCATATTCTCTTAACAACATAAGTAAAAGCCTTAGAAGAATAATTTTTTAATTAGTAAAGGTTTAGGAATAATTAATTCAACCCCCCTTCTTAATTATTCTGAGGCCACTCGATCCAACAGTTTTGTGTTGTGCAGAGAAAGAAGAAGGAGAGACAGGAGTCACTTATTTCAAATCATTTTGGGTTGGGACTATTGTGATTGAGATCAATTAAATTCCCATGATGGGCAAAGGATGGCCTCCAGGGGTCATCATAGATTAATTACGGAAAAGGGCTAAGACGAACAAAATCAGTGTTTTATCTTTACTTTCCTCCTATCTCCGATAAAAGGTAAGTAAAGAGGGGCAACTGTCATACCCTAATTTCGTCCAGGGACCATTGTTGATGGCATGCATCCTTTGCTTGACCGCTTCAAGGTACTTGGCACCCATTGTTGCACAATACGTGAAGTTCCGTAGCGTGTCGGAAGTCAAAAGAGAGCATTATTGCACGATCCGTGAAGTTCCGTAACATGCCAGAAATCTAAAGGAAACATTATTATGCAATCCGTGAGGTTCCGTAACATTTCAAAAGCCAAAAAAGGGATGATTATGCAATCCTTAAGGTTCCGTAACGTTACGGAAGGAAAACAAGTATCGTTACGGAATTCGTGAATTTTCGTAACGTTACGGAAAAAGAATCAACAAAAAAAGGCAGGGGGCGTATTGAGTAAACAGGGGGGTGCAAATAGCAACCCCAAAAGGCGGTGCCTTCTGGAGGAAGCAACCTAGCTCGCCTGGGCGAGCTAGGTGGCAAGCTCCTTCCTCATTTTCCTATAAATAGGGGGAGGAGGGATGAAGAAAAACGTTCAACCCTCTTGGTATCTGAGGATCACTTGAAATTAGTGAAAAAAATTGTTTCCGTGAAGAAAATCCAAGCCGAGGCACTTCCGTAACGCGTCCGAAACGTTTTCGTGGGTGATTCCGTGAAGATTTCCTGTCATCTTTTGTTCGTTCTTCGTCGTTCTTCGGTCTTCAACCGATAAGTTCCCGAAATCGAACTTTTTAATTCATTCTATGTACCCTTGGTGTTCCCCATTTGTTTCGCGTACTTTTATTTTCATTTCATTTACTTTTCGTACCCCTTTTGACGTGCTTTAGTCATTTATTTAAGTCATTTTCTCACCTAATCAAAAAATAAAATAAATTTCCACCGATCATTTGAATTGTAATATCTGTTAATTTCTCTTAAAATGAAATCCGACCGTTCGGTCGTGCCGTAACCACGTTGGAAACCAAAAAAGAGGTAAAATAATAATAAAAAAATATCTTTTAGTAAAATAAAATAAAAAAAATCAATCGGACGTTCTCTTTGGGATTTTTCTTTCTTATTGACTAATAACCAAAGTGAAACTAAGGCTAAAATCAACTCACAAAATCAAGTTTTGTCCGCAAAAATCACTGAAAAAACGTTTTAAAGTCCAACGCCTCAGCTTTTCTCACCAAGTAAAAATGGATCATTTTAAGGTCCAACGCCTTAAATGACTACCTTTCAAGTAAAAAAGAATCACTTGATTCGCCCCTTTTGGAAGAACTACGTAGGTCTGATTTCCTCTTCGATGGAGGGTACGTAGGAGCAAGAGCCCCGCTTTTGTCGACCACAAAAATAAAAAAGGAAATAAAAGTTTAGATACATAATTTCACACAATTCTAATCTAAGCCTGTTGTCCTTTGGGACAAACGTGAGAGGTGTTAATACCTTCCTCAAACGTAAAGATAACTTCCGAATCTGGAATATTCTTCATGACCGGTTTCCTTTGGTTTTTCTAACGTTTTCCTTTCAATAAACGTTAGTGGCGACTCCACGCATTTTCCTCCTATGGAAGACGCACCCGTGTGCCTCGCCTCGCTCACCCGCAATAGGGTAGGTTGCGACAGCATCTGCTGCAAAGCTTCTCCAAAGGGCATGGTTATTTCTAGTTTCCTGAAAATGTCTAAAAATCTCGCCAGATGACGATCTTTTTCTTTCTTGGAAGGTACCACAGGATATGGTACTTCCACACCTTCATTCATAGCTTTTTCACTTCTACTCTTCTTTGCATTCTTCTTATTTTTTTCTTCTTTTTCATTTTTTTCATTTTCTATTTCTTTTTCTACTTACTTTTCTTTTTCTTGGTCATTCAATTCTTTATTCTTGACCATTATTTGTTCCTCTTTTTCTTGATTACTTTCACTTCTCACCTCATTTTTCTTGCCATCAGTACCTTGTAGAAGCAAGCTTCATTGCTTCATGATGATGAATCAAGATTGATTCAAGATGTTTTGATGATAACAAAGATGATGACAAAAAGCCCAAGAGAATGATTTCAAGATTGAGTCAAGACGAATTCAAGAATTAACAGAAAGATTCAAGAGAAAGTTAGAGAAAGCTTCATCAAGAAGATTCAAGATTCACGATTCAAGAATAATCAAGATCCAGATTCAAGACTCAAAGATTCAAGAATCAAAAGAAGACTCAATCAAGATAAGTATTAATTTTTTTTTTGAAAACATTGAGTAGCACATGAAGTTTTCACAAAATCATTACCAAAGAGTTTTACTCTCTGGTAATCGATTACCATATTGTAGTAATCAATTACCAGTGTTTTAAAATGTTAACATTTTCAAAATTCAAAATGAAGAGTCACATCTGTTGATGTGTAATCGATTACACCTTTATGGTAATCGATTACCAGTGACTGTTTTCTAAAAATTCATTTCCAAAAGTCACATTTCTTCAAGTGACTTGTTTCTGAAGATTCTTTCAAAAGTCATCACTTTTTAAGTAATTAGTTTTAAAGGAATTGCCAAGAGTTACAAGTTTTGACTTGAGTCATCAAAAAACTATAAATATGTGACCTTGGCATGAAACATTTATTCATATCAATCATCTCATTTAATATCCATCATCTCTTTCAATCATTCTATCTTTCAACATCTTCTTTCATTTCTTTTAGAACTCTGGTTTCATCTTCTCTTCATCTTTCTAAAAGTTTTTTATTCAAAACTTTTTCTTCCAAGAAAAGTTCTTTGTTCAAAAACTTGTGCTATTCATATTTTTCATTCCATTCTCCCTTTGCCAAAAAGAATTCGCCAAGGACTAACCACCTGAATTCTTTTTGTGTCTCTATTCTCCCTTTTCCCAAATAACGAAGGACTAACCGCCTGAATTCTTTTGTGTCTCCCTTCTCCCTTATCAAAGAATTCAAAATGACACAGTCTGAGAATTCTTTTGATTCTTCCTTTTCCCTAAAACAAAAGATTTCAAAGGACTAACCGCCTGAGAACTTTGTCTTAACACATTGGAAGGTACATCCTTTGTTGTACAAGTAGAGGGTACATCTACTTGGGTTGTTGTGACAAAGAACAAGAGAGGGTACATCTCTTGTGGATTAGTTCTAGCGGAGGGTACATCCACTAGGTTGTTCAAAGTGAACAAGGGAGGGTACATCCCTTGTGGATCTTTGCTTGTAAAGGAATTTACAAGGTTGAAAAGAAATCTCATGGACCGCAGGTCGCTTGGGGACTGAATGTAAGCATGAGTTGTTGTCGAACCAGTATAAATCTCTTGTGTTTGTCTTCTTCTTCCCTACTCTTTTAATTTCCACAGTGCACTTTAATTATTGTTTTTACTTTTGGCAATATTAAGAAGGATAGATTTTTAATTAGTAAAGGTTCGCTAATAATTAATTCAACCCCCCCTTCTTAATTATTCTGAGGCCACTTGATCCAACATACCTTTCTTGTCAGCAATTTTCTTCTTATGCACAACACTATCCTCATCCTCAGCCTCCACAAACCTTTTACTCCTTGTCATCATAGCTTTGCATTCCTCCTTGGGATTTTGTTCTTTATTTGCCACAAAATTGTTGGATGACTTGTCAGCTATCTGCTTGGCCAGTTGTCCCACCTGGACCTCAAGGTTCTTCAATGCTAACTCAGTGCTTTTAAGGTTTGACATTGTTACCTGCATAAACTGAGTCAAGGTCTCTTCCAACTTAGTAGTCCTTTGGAGTATGTTAGGTCATTGTTGGATTGGCTTGTTTAAAGGCCCACTATGTTCTTTGTTGAATTGGTTACTAGGGTGTGTCCTCCACTGTCCTTGTTGATTATAGGGACCCTATTGAAAGCCTAAAAATCCTCCAGGAGTATACCCCTGTCGCTGTTAATTTCCCATATAATGAATTTCTTGAGTGTTTTCTTTAGTGGGAATACATTGGTCTGTTTTATGAGCCTCACCACAGATGGTACAACCTGTAACCTTCAAAATAGAAGAATGCGTAGGTTGACCTATAGACAACTTAGTTGGCAGCTTACCGAGTGTTTCTATTAAAATCTCAAGTTACTTAGAAAACAACTTGTTCTGTGCCAATAAAGCATCATGTGATGATACCTCTATCAAGCTTTTCTTCGTGGGTTGATGGGTTCTGTCTCATAGAATGGCATGATCATTGGCTGACATGTTCTCAAGTAGCTCAGTTGCTTCTTCAGGAGTCTTTAGTTTTATCTTTCCCCCTGCAAAAGCTTCTAACAATTGCTTGGTTTGTGGTCTCAACCCATCTATAAACATATTCAATTGGATTGGCTCAAAAAACCCATGAGTGGGAGTTCTTCTCAACAAGCCTCTGAACCTCTCCAATGCTTCACTCAGAGATTCATCAGGAAACTGATGAAATAAAGAGATTACAGCTTTCCCTTCCGCAGTCTTGGACTCTGGGAAGTATTTCTTTAGGAACTTTTCAACAACTTCTTCCCAGGTTTTTAGATTGTTACCCTTGAATGAGTGGAGCCACCTATTGGCTTCTCCTACCAATGAGAATGAGAAAAGGCTGAGCCTAATAGCTTCGTCTGGTACACTGGCAATCTTAACAATGTTACATATTTCAATGAACATTTCCAAGTGTGCATGGGGGTCTTCATTAGGTAATTCTTGAAATAAGTTCCCATGTATTAACTGAATTAAAGAATGTGGGTAGTTGATGTTGTTAGCTTGCACTTCAGGACGTGCAATGCTGGTGAAAAATTGTGGTACTGAACTACTTGAGTAATCCTCAAGGGTAATCCTCTGGTCAGGCTCTTTTGTCATGGTAATGAATTCAGGTAATTAAGTGGCGGATTCCCTTGATGATGGTGAATCAGGTGATAATAAGTCAGAGAAATGAGTCTCCTCTTAAAGAATGGATGCAACTGTTCTGTCTTGCAGAAGTTTCCTTCTCCTTTCGGCCCTGTTCCTTCGTAATGTAGCCTCAATTTCTAAGTCCAGAGGAACTAAATTTCCTGTGGGAGATATATGCATATACAATACTAACAGAACAACGGTAATCCAGTTTAACAAGAAAAGACAAATAGGAATTATGAACAAATATTCTAAAAAACAATCAAAGAATAACAAATAAAGAATAGACACCTAAAGACAAACTAACTTCCCAAATAAAAAGAAGTTCCCTGGCAACGGTGCCAAAAACTTGTTCGGCTTCCGACAAGTGCACCGGATCGCACAAGTACAATAAAACGGTAAGAACCGAGTATCAAACACTCAGGGAACTTGTGTTATTTGGTAAGCTATTTCAACAAATAGGTGTTTGGTGTGTAAAGGTAAGTGTGAATATGAGCAGGTGTATAAACTATTTGAGCAAAAATAAAGAAAATCACGTGAGAGAAATGATGTGTAAAAACAAGTAGAAACACGTTGGTCTTCCTAATAGGTGCTTGATGTTGAAAAGATATTATCTATCTAACAATGCTCATGTGTTCTTATGGTGTCTCCTGAGATACTAAACCTCGATTCCTCCTGATAGTTTAGCCTAATCATGATCAAGCATCATCCGCAGATTCCTCTTGTAAGACTAAACTCAACTAGGACCGCATTAAGACACACATACACAACTAACTTATCGCACCCCGATTCCTCGTGAAAGTACGACAACTTAGCCCTGCACTATCAAGGACTTTAGAGTCAGACCAGTTTCCACTGTTGAATGACCCTAACAAAGCATGCATCTACGTGATCAAGGTAAAGGCATATTGGAGTGCAAAGCAAATAGCACAGGGAACACACAAAGCATCATTAAATAGATAAAAAATATATTTACATTAGGCACCTATAGGGAAGATCCAACAAAGGATTTAGCTTTCCACCAGGAAGCCTTCTTTACAACAAAGAGAAGAAAAAGATGAAAGATTGCAAAAATACAAGTGGTGAGGATGTCTCCTTCACCTCTATGATCTCACAATCACTCGCAAACTCATCTCAAGCTCTCAAACTGGCTCCTACTTCAAGCTCTGGTCTCTGCAGATCTTCACACAGCAAAATCTCTCAAAACTCTCCGGAACTTGGACCTTTCTCTCTCTAGAAACCCTAGACATGCAAAGCTCTGAATCTCAGTCCAAACTCTCCCTCTAAAATCTAATTTCAGGCTTAAATAGGTGGCCTTGTTCGTGCTCATGCGCTTAGTGCACTTATGGACCGCTTAGTGCAAATTAGTGAATTTCGGCTTAGCGCGTGCCTTTCTCGCTTAGCGGATGAACTGAAGCGGTGCGCTTAGTTAGATGAAGCCGTGCGCTTAGCGAACTTGTAGAACTCATCTTCTTCCAGAGTCTTCCTTGCGCTTAGCGGAAGCTCGCTAAGCCAATCTGCTGGCTTAGCGAGAAGGTGAAAAATAGCACTTTTCAAAGCTTGCCTAATTAACCTGAAATTGAGAGAAAATGATTATTAAACACACAAAATGGAAGTACTAAGTATTTATCACCTATACTTAATAGAAAATACTTATAACACTACAAAATAACCATAAATTGGAAGAGTTTGATACAATTTATACAAGTTTTATGCACAAAAGTTAGTCGTATTCACCGACTAATACATAAACTCCCTGTTTTAATCGATTTCCAGGCTATTCATAATCGATTACACAAGTCTTTTGAGAAGCTTTAAGAGAGATACTCATTTTGATTACCGGTCATCCGTAATCGATTACACAATTCAGTTAAGACCATGTCTAGTTTTTAGGAGTCTCTATTTTAATTGGTTACCAGGTGATCGTAATCGATTACTTCATTCTTGAAAGTGTTCTTAGGAGTGATCAAGAGCCCTTTATTCGATTAAATCAAGAATCTAATCGATTGCATTGTTCTTAAAAGCTTTCCAGATTTTGGGAAGAAGACGTTAGTTGATTAAAATATGAATCTAATTGATTACTTATTCGAGATAATCGATTACATTGACAATTTAATTGATCACAGGCGATTATAATTGTTCTCTATAAACAGCCACCTTGTGTTCTCACTTTCAAGAATTTGAATAAGTGTTTTAGAATGAGCTTTTGCAACTCACTCACTCTAGTCTTTATTTCTAAAGCATTCATGGTTAAAGTGGGTTGTTAACATCTTTAATAAGAGATCCATTCAATCAAGTATTGGTTCTTGCACTTTAATGACTGAGTTATGTCTCTCCTTGACTCAATTTTCATATGTTTTTTCATATTGTTTTAGCATATGCATGAGTTTCTGGAAGCATGCTAGAATAGGGTTTTCTAGTTTGGACTAAAGGTAGCTGTCTCTTAGGCTTGCATTAACAAAGGACCCTGGGATTA
Source organism: Glycine max (assembly GCF_000004515.6). Classification (NCBI taxonomy): domain Eukaryota; kingdom Viridiplantae; phylum Streptophyta; class Magnoliopsida; order Fabales; family Fabaceae; genus Glycine; species Glycine max. The sequence goes on from NC_016089.4 coordinate 16,937,406, forward strand.
GGTGCCTTAGTCTTTTTTTTGGGTAGGAACTGAGATTGATTGTAAGAACTCAAAGTGCATGGTGGAAATCTAATTCAAGTTGAACTAGATAAATGGAGTAACTTCTATAGAAATAGAGAGTGAACCAACATAAAATCTTGCTATACATCTTCTCTAGAATCTTATCTCTCTCTCTCAATTTCTTTATCAATTTGTTGAGTTTAAAGATATTTCTTTTTTAAAAAACTTTAACAAAAGGATTTTGTGTAAGGGTGATTAATTGGATATTGGTTTTAAAAAAAAGTTTGTGGCACGGTCCTTAGAAGCAAAAAATTTTCAAAACTCTATTTTTAAGTTTGATTTGATTTTTCACCCCCCCCCCCCCCCCTCTTGGTTTTTGAGTTCCATCATCTTTTTCATGTCATTTAACCAATACTTTAGTCTGATTGATGCCATTTTGTAACTTTTTAATTATAAGCTTTAACTATATTTGATATTGGATTTACCATCATATTCAAATGCGAGGCTATGAGTGTGGCTATTATGTCATGCAATGGATGTGGACCACAATCATGTGGGTTTGAAGAATGAATGAAACATGGTGTACTAGTTTACTTTAACAAGTTTCAATTATTAGACTTTTGTCGCAACCAACCTCACGATGGGACAACAAAGGAAAATAGAAGACACATCTTCTAAAAAAGAAAATGAGTGGGAGTCGCCACCAATGTTTATTTGAGGAAAATGTTAGAAAGAAACCAAAACAAGAGGTCTACGAATTTTGAAAATAAGGGTTCGGGAGTTGTTTACGCATGGGGAGGATATTAGCACCCGATGCGCCCTCACAAGGGATGGGCAGCCTTTAATCGAGTGTGCACAACGTGACTTCAAAATTATTTATTTTCCCAAGAGTTGTGAAATGTTTTTATTACATTATTTTATTGTTTTTTTTATTTTTCCGAGTCGACAAGGGTGTTGCCCTTGCTCCTATATATCCCCAAGTGCGATGAGGAAATCAAACCTACGTAGTTCTTTAAGTCTGAATGTTTGTGCGTTAAATTGATTTTATGTTTTTGAAAGATTTATTTTAATTGCAAACAAAGAGTCATTAAGGCGTTGGACCTTGAAACGACGTTTTAAATTGTGAAAAGTGGATGAAGTCGTTAAGGCGTTGAACCTTGAACGATCTCAAGTGATATTTGATGAAAAGAAGTTTGGTTTTGTGAATTGATTTTCTTTTCATTTTTATTTGTGTTTATTAGTTTCTAGTCTCACAAAAGAAAACAATCTCACGGCACAGGTGATCGGCTATAGTTAAGCCTTACAAATAAAATGAAATTACCAACGATAAGAGGGGAGAAGATGAATACATACAAATGTCAAAGAGGACCCATAAGGATACATGGATTATATTCAACTCTAAAGAAAAGAAAAGAAGAAAAAATAATCGGTTGTTGCATAGGATACAAGGCTAGCAAGAGAAGTGATGTAGGGAATGATCCTCGGTTGTGATTCGGCAGCGCCTCAGCTTCGCTTTTCTTTTTTTCCCTTCCTCTCCCTTCATTTTTCTTTCTCTCTAAACTTTCAGAACCCCCAAAACCCTTCCCCTGCATGGCTATTTATAGAAAAATCCATTTTTGGGGCAGGGGCAGCTCACCTCACTGGTTGCTTCATCCTGAAGGTATCACCTCGCTCAGGCGAGCTGGTTGCTTAAGGTTGAAGGTGAGTCATGGCCCAGGCAAGCCAGATGCTAGCCTGGGCAAGCTAGGACCCAGAAAATTCCAGAAAATGACCATTTTGCCCCATCTAGGTGGCTTTTGTTTCCAGAACTGACAAACAACCATCAAAACAATGCATGACCCCTTGGCCTTGGGCTATTATGGAAGGCCCTATAGAACCATCGTCGAAGGCCTTATTTGGGGTAGTGAATAGAGTTTTTAGAAAGGTTTTCAAGTGCAAAATTGTGTGACAAAGTGTATAAAAAATAGCACAAGAGAATACTTATCAAATTTCTTTGGAGAGAAGTAGAAACACTTAGGTTTATACCAGTTCATTCAAATTGAACTGCGTCATGTTCTCCTTTACAAATCAGTAAAGAGTTCCACTAATCAAAACTTGACTACAACAAGTATTATGTCCTGCCACTCCTGACTACAATAGTATTCTTTAGGCCACTTCTGGCACACTCCTTAGAATCTCCTTGAATATAAGTACACCCAAGTATTGTTTAACACTAAGTTATTCCTGGCTTTAACAAACAACAAAGGTTTGAATTGAATAACTAGATTCAAATTACTCAACATAGAGGATAAATAGTTAAGTTCAAATACAATGAAATAACTTTGATAATCAAAGGATAAAAAACTTAAGCACAAAAATATATCATCAAATGACTTGTCAAAAATATCACTTCAAAATCACTTGTTTTTCTCTTCATTTTCTCTTGTTGAATAGCAAAGGTTGAGTAGCCTTTTATAGACTTTAGATAAAAAAATCCGTTACAGGATTTACGTTTGCCTTGATATTATTGTTGTTTCACAACTAGAGGCCTTCGAATGTGTCATGTTCTTGTGAAGAGAGAAGGAATGAAAGCATAGACATCAACATATGATTCTTCCTTCGTAGCACTAATGACTCAAAAGAATATTCCTTAAGATTTCTTTTATTCTCTTCTATTCTTTCCTTTCATACTTTAAATCTAATGTTTGCAATTCAAAATAGGAGAGACAAAACAAATTTATGAAATTTAAGTTTGTGCACTTCCTTTTTCTGCTTTCATGAATCCAGTACAAGGTTGCACGTCACTTATACTTAATATAAAATCATTTGCGTATTTGAATAAGTCAATTAGACACAAATAAAAGGACAAAGTGTATAGACACTGGTTTTTACAACTGTTTTGGCACATATATATGACAATGCATTGGATGCTAAATATGACTCTTTATCAAAATATAGTTCCAGTGAGTGAATGAACAACAAATAATAAGGAGCATAGAATAGATGTTTATTACAAATAAACAACTTCTAGAGTGATATTTTGTGATTTTTCGTGGCATTTGAATGCGTTTTCTTGGCAACACTCACGTTTGGATGCTAGTATTATCTTGCAAAAGTCTAACCACTCAATTGAGTGAAAAAAGTGGAATTTTTCACTTTTACCAAAAGATTCAAAGACTCTATCACTTGACCATGACCGTAGTGTATCCAGCATGATTGTGGCGAGCATAATGGAAATGTTGAGATGACAGTTGTAGTAAACTTACTACGACCGTAGTCACGTCATGATGGTCGTAGTCAGTTGATCATGCCCCGGAGCTTCAATGTTAATTGTTTTTTACAACGACTATTGTTGATTTCAGCATGGTTGTAGTGCACCTTAGACGAGTTTGTTATCTTAGGAAGCTATAAATAAAGACTTTAAAATCTATAAAACATCTTTGATTATATTTTTGAATTTCAAAGCACTTTTGAGGATTTTGAGAGTTGTAAGGCAAAGGTAATATCCTGAGGATGGATTGTTATCATCGTTCTTCCCTTGTGGCATGTCTTAGCTAATTTCTTATAGACTTTCTAGTTTTGCTTTGACCTTGAGTGACTAGTTTTTAGAGATAGGGGGAGCAACATGAAGACTAGGCTTTGGAGCTTGAAGAAGTTGTCTTTTTACATGTGCACAACTCCTTGAGTGACATTTGTATTGATTGTTGGATCTTAGTCTCAATCTTTTTGTATGTACATCATGTATCATCATGAAGAGGTAGAAAGATTGTTTCTAAAGTTAGAAACTTCTTCAGTGCATAAAACTCTCTATTCTAATCTATTACTAGGCTGATTGTAATCAATTACACAAGTGTTTGTAGCTTGTAGAAAGATTCTTGTTTCAATTTAATCAATTACAAGTTAACCCTAATTGATTACATAGTTCAATTGAGACCATTTCTGGTTTTTCATGAGTCTTTGCTTTAATCAATTACTAGGTGATCGTAATCGATTACTTTGTTCTTAAATATGTTCCTAGAAGTGATCAAGAACACTTTAATCGATTATATCAAGAATCTAATCGATTACATTATTCTTGGATGTTTTCCAGATGTTGGGAAGAACACTTTAATCGATTGAAATGATAATATAATCGATTACTTCTTCAAAATAATTAATTACATTGGATATTTAATCGATTACATCCGATTATAATTGTTTTCTCTATAAATAACCACCTTGTGTTCTCACTTTTAAGAATAAGAAAAAAGAGAGAAGAAAAAGTGCTTAGAATAAGTGTGTGACTCACAACTTCTTAACTTAGCTTTTTTGAAGCTCTCATGGTGAAAAGTGAGTTGTAAATTTCTTGTGAGATCAAGAAGACACTCATTCATTCAAGCAAATGTTCTTGCATGTGATTGATCAGGCTGTGTCTCTCTTTGACTGAAGTTTTTCATGTGTTTTACATGTTGTTAGTATATGCATGAATTTCTGAAGGTCTACAAGAATAGGTTTTCCTAGTATGGGCTAAGGTTAGGTTTCTCTTTTTTCTAGGGTAGGAACTGAGATTGATTGTGCTTGCTTGTAAGAATTCTATATGTATTGTGAAAATCTAATTCGGGCTGGATTAGATAATTGTATTAGCTTCTCTAGAGATAAAGAGTGAACCGGAATAAGAATTGTGTTCTTCTCTTGATTTTATCTTTCTTTCTTATTATATTCTTGATCAATTTGCTAAATGTTAAAGAGAATATCTTTTTGAAAAAGAACTTTAACAAAAGGATTTTGTGTTAAGGGTGATTAATTAAATATTGGTTTAAATAAAAGTTTGTGATACGATCATTGGAAAATAAAGTTTTTCATAATGCTTGATTTTTAAGTTTGATTTGATTTAGAACCAATTCACCCCCCTCTTGGCTTGTGAGTTACATCATCTTTTTTCATTTGGTATCAGAACTACATCTTGAAAGTTGCTCAAGATCATAGTTTTTCTAAAATGGGCTCTAAACAAATCACTTTTAGAGAAGGTGCATCTCTCAACCGATTGCCATTGTTGGAGGGAGAACATTTTTCATTTTTACCAAAAAGAATTGAAATCTTTATTCAGTCAATTGGTTCTAGTGAATGTAATTCTATTGTTAAAGGACCTTTCATACAACTAAAGAAGTGAATGGTGAATCGGTGCCTAATGAATGAGATGAGATGGAAGACGATGAGAAAAAAAAAGTACAAGAAGATCAAAAAGCTAAAAGCATTTTAACTTCTGGTTTATCTTTGTGGAAGCAAAGCTTCATGATGAATCAACAATGATTCAAAAGTGTTTTGATGATAACAATGATGACAACAAAAGATGATGACAAAAAGCTCAAGAGAATCGAAGAACATCCATCTCAAGAAAATCTAGAACAAGTCAAAGAGTTCAAGAATCAAGAAGAATTCAAGGCTCAAGAAGAAAGCCTACAAACAAGAATCAAGATTCAAGATCTCAAGAATCAAGATCAAGATTCAAGACTCAAGATTCAAGAATGAAGAAAAGACTCAATCAAGATAAGTATTAAAAAGTTTTTCAAAACTTTGAATAGGACATGAGTTTTTGACAAAACCTTACCAAAGAGTTTTTACTCTCTGGTAATCGATTACCATATTGTTGTAATCGATTACCAGTAGCAAAATGAGTTTGAAAATGTTTTCAAACTGAATTTACAACGTTCCAAATATTTTCAAAAAGGTTGTAATCGATTACAATGTTTTGGTAATCGATTACCAGTGCCCTTGAACATTGAAATTCAAATTTAAATGTGAAGAGTCACATTGTTTCATTCAAAAGCTTTGTGTAATCGATTACACATATTTGGTAATCGATTACCAGTGTTTGTTTCTGAAAAATCTAAAGATGTAACTCTTCAAAAAGGTTTTGACTCTTTCAAATGGGTTGAAGCTTTTCTAAAAGATATAACTCTTCTGAATGGCTTTCTTGACCAGACATGAAGAGTCTATAAAAGCAAGGCTTTCTTTTGCATTTTAAAATCAATGATTCCAAGTCTTTCTAACAATCTCTTACAATCCTTTACAAGCCTTGAATATCTTTGAACTTCTTCTTCTTCTTTGTACCAAAAGTTTTTTGAAGTTTTCTGGTTTTTCCAAACCTTGAAAACTTGTGCTATTCATCCTTTCAATTCTCTTCTCCCTTTGCCAAAAAGAATTCGCCAAGGACTAATCGCCTGAATTCTTTTTGTGTCTCTCTTCTCCTTTTTCCAAAAGAAGGAAGGACTAGCCGCCTGAATTCTTTTGTGTCTCCCTTCTCCCTTGTCAAAGAATTCAAAACGACACAGTCTGAGAATTCTTTTGATTCTTCTCATTCCCTAATACAAAAGCGTTCAAAGGTTTAACCGCCTGAGAATTCTTTTGTATCCCTATTCACAAAGTATCAAAGGTGTAACAGCCTGAGATCTTTGTCTTAACACATTGGAGGGTACATCCTTTGTGGCACAAGTAGAGGGTACATCTACTTGGGTTTGACTGAGAACAAGAGAGGGTACATCTCTTGTGGATCAGTTCTAGTGGAGGGTACATCCACTAGGTTCAAAGAGAACAAGGGAGGGTACATCCCTTGTGGATCTTTGCTTGTAAAAGGTTTTTTACAAGGTTGAAAGAAATCCCAAGGACCGCAGGTTGCTTGGGGACTGAAGGTAGGCACGGGCTGTTGCCGAACCAGTATAAAAAATCTTGTGTGTTTGTTTTCTTCTTCCCTACTCTTTTACTTTCCGCTGTGCATTTAATTTCCACTTTTACTTTCTGTTAAGTTTCTCTTCTACTCCATATTCTCTTAATAACATAAGTAAAAGCCTTAAAAGAGTAATTTTTAATTGGTAAAGTTTTAGGAATAATTAATTCAACCCCCCCTTCTTAATTATTCTGAGGCCACTCGATCCAACAATCTGCTGAAGAATATTTTCATACTGCAAGGTGCAAAAGGGAAAATGAAATATAGGAAATGCTTGAAGTCCCTCATGAAGGCACTGCGGATGTAAGAAGAGCAACAAAGCACACTCATGTATCCGAATATGAAGCTTTTCGAATGAAGAATGAAGAAAACATTTCAGAACTTCAAACAAGAATCAACCATATTGTGAATCACCTTCTTGGTCTTGGAAAAACGTTTGAAGATGATGAGCTAAACATCAAAATCTTTAACTGTCTTATAAGAACCTGGGAATCAAAGATCACAATGATCAAGGAATTCAAGGGCTTAACATCAATGTTGATGGAAGCTCTTTTCGGAAAATTTCTTGCATATGAAAAAGAGTTGATTCAATAATCTCTTCCAGAAGAAACAGAAAAGAAAAGAAAAGGAATTTCACTCTAAGTTAGTTCCTCAAAAGAAGAAGTTGCAAATATATGCTTGATGGCAGATTCAATGGATGACTCCTCAGCCATTGAAGAAACTAAGGTAAATTCTGAATTTGAAGAAGTTTTGGAAGCATTTAATGAAATGCATGAAGAAGCGCAAAGGCTTGCTGTTTTGAACAATAAGTTGAGAAGTGATTTAAAATTGCATAACACTAAATTGGCTTCAACACAAAGTGAGTTGGATAAATTGAGACAAGAAAATGAAAATCTTGTTTCAAGTTATAAAGCCACTGGTTGTGTTTGTTCTTCTGCTTCTCTTAATATGGATGATTACAAATCTTGGCAGATTGAGTTTGGAAAGTTAAAAAAGGATCACTATGAAGAACGTATGAAGTTGCAAATTGAGCTTTCCTATCTTAAATATCTTTTAAGAAAAATGAACAAAGGAAAGAGTGATCTTAGTCACTTGCTCAGTGTGTAAAAGCACACTACCGATAAGACTAGTTTGGAGTATAACAAGCAAACAAGCAAACTACCTTTAATAAGAAAACCAAGTTTGCATCCTCCAAAAAGGTGAACCCAAACAAAGTCTTCAAAAAGAAAAACATAGTTCATTCTAAGCCTAAATCAAAGACCTATCATTACTGCATGAAAAGAGGACACATATCTTATAAATGCTATGTTAGGAGATTTGATGTTCCTAGAGGTAAATGTGTTTGGATTCCTAAAGATTTAATTGTGGAAATTAATCCCATTGGACCCAACCTCAATTGGGTACCACCTTTCTCTAATTTATTTTGTCTTGTAGGTGTGCCTAAAAGCAAGAGACTCACCATGGTACTTGGACAATGGCTGCTCTAGGCACATGATGGGTGACAAGTCCAGACATACTGACTTTGTGTCAAAGGAAGGAGGATATGTCACTTTTGGAGATAATAATAAGGGAAGAATTGTGTGAGAAGGAAACATTGGAAATCAGCACAAGACTCAAATAAAAAATGTTCTATACATAAATAGACTTAAGCACGATCTTGAGCATAAGTCAACTATGTGACAATGGCTTCAAAATTGAATTCAACAGAATTGTTGTCTTGGTTGTGAAGCTATATCTGGTGAGGTTGTTCACACAGGTAAAAGAATAGGTAACATCTACATGTTGAATATTGAAATTGCATCAATTCATGAACTTAGTTGCTTGGTAAGTAAGATTGATGATTCTTGATTATGGTAGTGTAGGGCTGCACATATGAACATGCATCATCTCAATCATCTAGTTAAAAAGGAATTAGTGTTTGGTATTCCTAAACTTAAGTTTGAGAAAAATAAATTGTGTGAAGCATGTCTGTTCAAACTCGGCAAGTGCACCAGATCGCACAAGTAGTATAAAACGGTAAGAATCGAGTATCGAACTCTCGGGGAACTTGTGTTACTTGGTAAAGCTATATTCAGTGAATAGGTGCCTAGTATGAAAAAAGATGTGTCAACTATGCACAGGTATGTAAAAAAACTATTAAAAGGAAAATAACGTGAGTCATGATGTATAAAGACAAGTACACAACATATTGGTTTTCCTATTAGGTGCCTGATGTTAAAAGGATACTCTCTACCTAACAATGTTCCTGTGTTCTATGTTGTCTCCTACACTACTAAACCCCGATGTCTCGCGCATGTTTAGCCTAATCCTAATCAAGCATCGTCCTCAGATGTCTCTTGTTGGACTAAACTTTACCAGAACCGCATTAAGACATAACATACAAACAACTAGGTTACTGAACCCCGATCCCTCGCGATAATACGATAAACTAGCCCTGTCCTATCAAGTTCTAAGAATCAGACCAGTTTTGACTATTGAATGATCCTAACAAAGAATGCGTCTACATGATCAAGGCAAAAGAACACTGAAATGACGTACTGCCACATAAAACATCATTAAATAGATATACAAGTATTTACATCAAGTACCTACAAAGAAGAACCAACAAAGGATTTAACTCTCCATATCTGGGAAGCTTCCTTTACAACAAAGAGAAGAGAAAAATGAAGGATTGAAGAAATACAAGTAGTGGGGATGTCTCCTCCACCTCTAGAACCTCACAATCACTCACAAACTCATCTCATGCTCTCAAGATGGTTTCCTCTTCTTCCTCAGTTCTCTGCCAGTCTTCTCACAGCAAAAACTCTCAAAACTCTTTCGAACTTGGACTTTTCTCTCTCTAGAAATCTCTAAACATGCAAAAGCTTTGAGAACTGCCCATGCTCTCTCTCCATTTCTGATTTTAAGCTTAAATAGGTGGCCTTGTTGGTGCTTGCACGCTTAGCGCAACTCTGGCTCGCTTAGCGCGCATTAGTAAATTTCGGCTTAGCGCTCATCTTTTCGCTCAGTGGATGGACTCAAGCGGTGCGCTTACTGGGATTAGCCCTCGCTTAGAGAACATGCACAACTCATCCTTCTTCCAGATTCTTTCTCGCACTCAGCCAAAGGAGTGTTGCGCTCAACGGATGGCTCGCTAAGCCAAAAGACTGGCTTAGCAAGCGGATGAAAATCAGCACTTCACAAACTTGCCAAATTAACTGGAAATTGAGAGTAAATGATTATTAAACACACAAAATGAGAGTACTAAGTATTTATTACCTATCTTTAACAAAAAGTAATTACAACACTACAAAATAACCATAAATTGGAGGAGTTTGATACAGTTTACACAGGTTTTATTCATAAAAGTTAATCGTATTCATTGACTAACAACTCCCCCAAATTTACAGTTTTGCTTGCCCTCAAGCAAATAAAGAACAACTCACTGGTCCCCCAAGTGACAAAAACATGCAGTGACTATGTACAAAGGTGTATTCACAAAAGTTATTGATTGCATGATAAAAGAATGAAGCAAAATGCCCTCATCACTTGTCTTTCGCAAAACATGCAGTTATTCAAAGAGAAGAATAAAATGTAACCTGTACAATTAGATGAAGTTAGGCATAAGACATATATCAAGGAAAGCAACTTAAACCACGGTCTCATAGCTTCGGTTTCACTCAAGCACAAGTGTTTAAGCTATTCATCCATAACAACTAGCAAGAGGTCCAATCTTTGAACTTCATCTTAAGCCATAAAGTCATAAATGCATAAATAGAATCAGAAGGACTTTTACAGACTTGTAGTGAGGCTTGGCTACAAAAATAATTGGTTTTTCTAGGATTCAAAGGCTTAGATTCTTAGATAGCACAAATCCTAGACTTATACAAATATTTCTTTCAATACAATTAGCTTATTTACTTGCCTTTCACTTTAATTTGTCTTTGACCTTATTTCAACAGCACACATTTTCTTTGATTGCTCTTTTTTTTTTGTTAAAACACACAACTTAATTGTTGTGTGTGCTGATGCTTTACCTTTTAATTTACATTCCAATAAAATCCCCCAAATTTGGGGTAATTTGCCTTGAACTATCTGCTCTCCTAGAATCTAAACAAGGTATCTGGAGATATTCATTCAAGTTCAAGGTTCAATTTTGAAAATGTAATTCAGCTCACAAAGGGTGCAAAGGATACAATTATAATTCAAGGTAAGATTTTTGGTCAATTGGCTTGTATATACAATCATAGCCTTCATCATGTCCTCATTCTTACATTTCATTCTAAATTTCAGAGATTGATGCAAAGACTATTACTCAAAGCTAGTTGTTCCCTCACAGTTTAAGATCACACTCTCACCGGTTATGGTTCAAGCTTTTCTTTCAATTCTAATTGCAAGTTCACATTCTTGTTCTTTCTTTGTCTAACAAACATACTTGCTCAAACTTATGAAAAGAAGCACAAACTCCATCACAATCATACATTCAATCCAGAATCAATTCATAACACCAATTTTCACAAAAAAATAAAAGTGTTTCACTGCATAATCATCAAAGTCAAGTCAGATTGTTCCATATGCTTCAAAACAAGCATACCAACTAACCACAAACAAAACAACAGTGTATATAAACATTAACCAAAATCACTAAAAACAATGTATTGAAACTATAATCATTATGATAATAATCCAAAAAACATCATCAGGAATTTAGAATTCCTATGACTGGTCCTGAGTGTCCTATGTCTGAACATCCTCCTTATCTGTCAGATGAAGTACTGGAGTAACTGGAGGAGAAGTGTTCAGAGTCAGGACTGGTGTGGTCGGGTCCTCTGGTATCTCGAGTATAGGAGTGGAGGGGTCTGCTGCATGCTGTAGTGAGGATAGGTCCACCATTGGTGTGGGTGGATCTAACGTGACCTGTCGTGATCTCTCAGGATTAGCAGCAGCTTCCTGTCTAACCTGTGTCTCTCCTACCTCCTCCTCTACAATGAATGGCTCTGGAACGGTGGTCTCCGATGGCGCATCCTCTACATGTTGTGGTACCTAGGCTATAGGACCTTCATCTTCCCTATGAAGAGAAGGTTGGACCCTAGGCCAGGCTACTCTCTCCAGAAACTGCTCAACGGAAGGAATGGATTCTGGAGGCACCACCACCTGTAAACTCTGAAGTAAAATGATCTATCCCTGATGAATGCTCTGAAGCATGGCTTCAAAGCATTGAGAATCCATTTGAGCTGGGTCTGAAGGAGCTGCTGAAGTGGATGCAAGAGTAGGAGCTACAGATGTGGAAGGAAGATTAGCTAGCCTCGCCCTCGCCCTCCTAGCCCCTCGGATAGCAACTGTCAGATCATCAGGATTCCAATAGTTCTTCCTGATGTAGGCCAGGTTAATGATCAGGCTCAGGCGCTCAAAAGTGAGGTTGTTAGAGACAACCCCTCTGCCTCGACATAGGGCGGTGATCAGAGTAAGAAACCCAAGTCTAGAAGAGTTAGACTGGGCTATAAAAGTCATCTGGCCAGAAATGAGAGCTCCTATGTTCATGCCCATGCGAGAGACTAGGCCAAAGATCAGCCTAGCTCTATCCACTGTCAGGTCAGAGGTGTGCGATGTTAGGGCCAGGTTGGAGTATGAGAGAACATTCCACACTTAGGCTAAAGTCATCAAGTTCTTCCTCAGGATCCTCCCAGGTTGGCCCTCAGCATTCAAGATGAACCCTCAACCAGTTATGCATAGGGCAACCTCAATCTCCCTAGGATCTGAAGGCAGCCTACAGTATGTGGGCAAAGTCTCACCCTCTGCCAATACCACAGGTGTCTCTAGGAATGTGTTGAGGCTCTTAGTGTTGATCTTCACTAGATGGCCTCTGACCCTGGCTTGCTTTGGTGAAGGACCCTCAAAGTTGTATAGGTTTGCATAGAACTCTTTCACCAAAGCCACATATATGCTCCCATCAACCAAATTGGTGAGGCATTTATGGAGATTACACCTATCCAACTAAGCCTTAAAATCATCAAACTCAGTGTGGTAGACCTCCACCTTCCTCTCTAGCAAGATGTTTCTCCCCAATACATTATCCATGTACTGGTTCTGTGCATCTAAGGAGTGAAATCTCCTTGTATCATATTGAGTTGTGGGTCTTGAACCGATACTCTTGTGTTTCCTAGAGGCCATCTGCAAATAGAGGGACCAAACAGTTAATCAGGACACAAGTTATTCAAATTCAAAAAATGAAAAATAAAACTGAAAAAGGCATTGGCGGCTTATCGAGACATGGTCCGCTTATCTTGCCTTCACAAAATACACACTACCGATTAGCGACATGTGGGGCCGCTTAGCAGATGTTGCAGAAAATTCTGCTTCTGCAGAATCGGCTTAGCTGGCATCTGCCTACTAAGCCTAATGATTGCTGCAACAGATGTGCGCTAAGCTTAGCAAGGTTGTGCTTAGCGGCACCATGAAATTCAGAAAATTCACTAAGTATGGGGGCTTAGTGAGCAAGGCTCGCTCAGCCCAATGGCTGCCGTAATGAAATGGGCTTAGCCCAGATAGGCTTGACTTAGCGCACGACTTTCAAAAAAAAATTGGACTAAGTTACCCGGGCTTAGCGATTCAGCCTCGCTTAGCCCCAAGTATCTCAACAGGAGGATGAGTGTTCATCCTCACAAGATGAGCTTGCTTAGCGCGGTAGGTGCGCTTAGCGAGTTCGTCTAGAAATGCATATATTCAATGAATATTGATGAACTCGCTTAGCATAGCATGCTCGCTTAGCGAGTTCATTGCGTTTTCCAGAAAAAACGCAGTTCATTTTCTTCCATTTTTGAGCCTCTAAAAGGCATATCAAACATGCAAACCAGTCAAAACTATCTACACAGCACAATCATTAACAAAATCCTAATTTTTAACTAATCTAATATCATTAAAACCCTAAAAATTAAAAGCTACATCTATGGTTTTCTAACGTAAGTTTCAACAAAATAAAAGAGAAAGAAATGGAATGGGGAACTTACTTGGATTGTTGTGTACTGAAGATGCGTAGAAGATACAAAAAGAAAGCAAGAAGGCAGGTTGCACAGATTTGGGCGAGAGAGAAAATGCAGGGAATACTCTGAGAATTTTGGGCAAATGTGAGTGTAACTAACGTTACACTTACTTAAGGAATTTTCGACCTTATTGCTTAGCGAACTGCAGCGCTAAGCGAGCCAGAGAGATGTTTGGTTTCTCAAAGTGGGTTGCTTAGCAGAACTTCGCGCTTAGCCCAAGTTTGAAATTCAAAATCTGAATTTTTTTTAAGCTGGGCTTAGCACACAGAAGCGGCACTTAGCAAATTTTGCAGGTCATAAAACCTGCAACTCTCGTTGAGTCGAGATCTGGGCCGGCTTAGCTAAAATGATGCATCTTGAATACAGAGGGGCATGCACTTAGCGGTTGGATCGCTTAGCGCTGCTATGGCCACTAGGAATTGGGCTTAGCTGGCATGAGTAGCGCTTAGCTCAATGAACCCCAATTTAGGCCTCATCGAAATGGGCTTAGCGGTAACGTCTCGTGCTTAGCCAGTGAATACGATGCGCTTAGCGAGTAGGCCATCGCTTAGCCCAATTCAAATTGAATTGAAATGGGCTTAGCTCAGCCTTGGCCAACATAGCGGACCAAATCAGCCTGAGATGCAAGGGTTGAGCGCTAAGCACTAGAGACTTTTGGCTTAGCGCATGACCAAAGATGCGCTTAGCACGAGGCTTGCGCTTAGCAAAATGACTGTTTTTTCAAAAAAAAATTTCTAAGTTATTTTTCAGTCCCTTCCTCAAGAAATTGAAACCCTTATATCTATCCTTCAAAATAAGCTGATATACCCCAATGTAATGATTATGAAGCAAGTTCCACATTATGCCCTACATAAAAGAAAAGAAAAGCATAAATTAGAACTGGGTTGCCTCCCAGGAAGCGCTTCTTTAACGTCACTAGCTTGACACTTTTACCTCAATGGGTGATCACGTTTTGGTTCGTACTTCTAGGACCTCCTTACCCACTTCCATTACCTGTAAGCAAACATTTTGTTCTGGAGCAGGCTTGTCTTCAAAAAATAAATCAAAATCAGTTTTCTGATCTTCAAAGCCCAGCTCCAGCTTCTTTCTCCCCATATCAACTATGGAGCTTGCAGTTAACATGAATGGCTTTCCCAATATTACAAGAAAGTCATTATCACAAAGTCTGCGGGGAAGATAAAATGTTTTACTCTGACCAACACATCTTCAATTACTCCATATGGTTTGGTAATGGAGCGGTCAACAAGTTGTAAAGTCATCCTAGTGGGTATGATCTCCAACTCTCCCAACCTTCTGCACATGGAGAGTGGCATTAAGTTAATATTGGCTCCCAAATCAATAAGAGCCTTTCCCACAGTGACTTCTCCAATTGAACAAGGAATGGTTACACTCCTAGGGTCTTTATGCTTGGGTGGAAGGATCTTTTGAATCATAGCACTACAATTTCCTTCCACAATAATGTTTTCCTTGTGAATATACTTGTGTTTCCTTGTTAACATATCTTTTAAAAACTTGGAGTAGAGTGACATTTGTTGTAAAGCTTCTCCGAAGGGCATGGTTATTTCCAGTTTCCTGAAAATATCTAAAAATCTCACCAAATAGTGGTCCTTCTCCTTCTTGGAAGGTACCACAACATATGGTACTTCCGCACTTTCATTCACAGCTTTATGTCTTTTCTTTTCTCTAGCTTGTTCACTTCTACTCCTCTCTTCATTCTTATTTTTTCATCTTTTTCATTTTTTTCATATTCTTTTTCTTTTTCTACTTCTTTTTCTTTTTCTTGGTCATTTAATTTCTTTTTCTTGACCATTATTTGTTTTTCTTTTTCCTGATTTCTTTCACCTCTCACATCATCTTTCTTTTCATCATTACCTTTCTTTTCAGCAGCTTTCTTCTTGGATACAACACTATCCTCATCCTCCACCTTCACAAACCTCTTACTCATTTTCATCACAGCTTTACATTCCTCCTTGGGATTCTTTTCTGTATTCGACACGAAACTGTTGGATGACTTGTCAGCTATCTACTTGGCCGGTTGTCCCACTTGGACCTCAACGTTTTTCAGGGTTGACTCAATGCTTTTATGATTTGACATTGTTACTTGCATAAATTGATTCAAAGTCTCCTCAAGCTTAGTAGTCCTCTGAAAGATGTTAGGCCCTTGTTGAATTGGAATGTTGGAAGGTCCACCCTAGTCCTTGGTGAATTGATTGTCAGGGTGTGATCTCCATTGTCGTTGTTGGTTATAAGGACCTTGCTGGAAGCCTAAAAATCCTCCTTGAGTATATCCTTGTCTTTGTTGATTTCCCATATAGTGCACTTCTTGAGTGTTTTCTTCAATGGGAATACATTGGCCTATTTCATGAGCCTCATCACAGACGGTACAACCAGTAACCTGCAAAACAGAAGAATGTGTAGGTTGACCAATAGACAGTTTAGTTGGCAACTTACCAAGTGTTTCTATTAAAATCTCAATTTTCCTAGAAAGCAACTTATTCTGTGCCAATAAAGCATCATGTGATGATAGTTCTAACAAGCTTTTCTTTGTGGGTTAATGAACTCTGTCGCGCAGAATGGCATGATCATTGGCTAACATATTCTCAATTAGCTCTGTCGCTTGGTTTGTGGTCTCAACCTATCTATAAACATATTCAATTGAATTGGCTCGGAGAACCCATGGGTGGGAGTCTTTCTCAATAAACCTCTAAACCTCTCCAACGCTTCACTCAAGGACTCATCAGGGAACTGATGAAATGAATAGATTGCAGCTTTCCCTTCCACAGTCTTTGACTTTGGGAAATATTTTTTAAGAAACTTTTCAACAACTTCTTCATAGGTTTTCAGACTGTTACCCTTAAATTGTTGGATCAAGTGGCCTCGAAATAATTAAGAAGAGGGGGGGGATGAATTAATTATTAATGTGCCTTGACTAATTAAAAATTTATGCTTCTTAATGTTACTAGATTCAACTAGGCTTTTACTACAAAGTTAAGAAAGTAAAGAACAGAAATAGAAACTTAACCAAAAGTAAAAGCGGTAATTAAAAGTACACAATGGAAATTAAAGAGTGTAGGGAAGAAGAAGACAAACACAAGATTTATACTGGTTCGACCACAATCCATGCCTACGTCTCGTCCCCAACTAACCAATGGTTCTTGAGATTTCTTTCAACCTTGTAAAGTCCTTTACAAGCCAAAGATCCACAAGGGATGTACCCTCCCTTGTTCTCTTTGAACAACCAAGTGGATGTACCCTCCACTTGAACTGATCCACAAGAGATGTACCCTCTCTTGTTCTCAGTACAACAACCATCTACTTGTACCACAAAGGATGTACCCTCCAATGTGTTCAGACAAAGGATTCTCAGGAGGTTAGTCCTTTGAATCTTTGTAAGGGGAAACATAAGATATCTCAGGCGGTTAGTCCTTTGAAATCTTTTGTTTAAGGGGAACGAAAGAATCAAAAGAATTCTCAGGCGGTTAGTCCCTTGAATTCTCTTGGAAGAGAGAAGGGAGACACAAAAGAATTCAGGCGGTTTGTCCTTCTATTCTTTTGGCAAAGGGAGAAGTGAGTGAAGAAGAAGAATAGCACAAGTTTTTGAACAAAGTATTGAACAAAAACTCTTAGAAAGAAGTTGAGAAATGAATCAGAAATTTCTGTAAGAATTAGTTCTGTAAAAAGGTTGTTTTTGAAATTCATGCCATGGTCACATATTTATAATCATTTGATGACTCAAGTTAAAGTTTATGACTCTTGGCAATTTCTTTAAAACTAATCACTTTAAAAGATTGTGACTCTTTTAAAAACTAGTCACTTAAAGGTTGTGACCTTTGAAAAATTCTTCAGAAACAAGTCACTTTAAGAATTGTGACTTTTGGTAATTTATTTTCGAAATCAGTCACTGGTAATCGATTACCATTAAGGTGTAATCAATTACACATCAATAGATGTGACTCTTCATGTTTAAATTTGAAAATCAAAACATTTAGAAACACTAGTAATCGATTATAAGTATTGTGTAATCGATTTCACAAGTTAAAAATGATTTGAAAATGTTTTATCGCTAGTTGTGACTCTTGAAATTTGAATTCTAACGTTTTAAAACATTGGTAATCGATTACATGATTATGGTAATCAATTACAACTTTGTAAATTAGTTTTCAAAACAATGCTGGCTACTGGTAATCGATTACTACCTTATGGTAATCGATTACCAGAGAGTCAAACTCTTTGGTAAAAGATTTTGTGAAAAATTCTTGTGCTACTCAATGTTTTGAAAAACTTTTTAGTACTTATCTTGATTGAGTCTTCTCTTGATTCTTGAATCTTGATCTTGTTTGTTCTTGAAACTTGATTCTTGAATCTTTAGAATTTGCTTAACTCTTGATTCTTTGGCACCATCAAAATAATCTTGGAAGTCATTGCTTCCACATAAATGAGTGGAGCCACTTCTTGGCTTCACCTGCCAAGGAAAATGAAAATAGACTGAGTCTAATGGCTTCATCTGCATGCCTGCAATCTTTACAATGCTACAGATTTCAATGAATGTTGCCAAATGTGCATAGGGGTCCTCATTTGGTAATCCTTGGAATAAGTTCCCCTGTATTAAATGAATCAAAGAATAAGGGTAGTTTATGTTGTGAGCTTGCCCTTCAAGACGTGCAATGCTGGTAATGAATTGCGGCACTGAACTGCTTGAATAGTCCTCAAAGGTAACTCTTTGCTTGTGCTCATCAGCCATGGAAACAACTTTTGGTAAATAAGTTGCGGATTCCTTTGATGATGGTGAGTCGGATGAGGAAGAATCAGAAAAATGAGTTTCTTCCTCAAGAATGGACCCTACTATCCTGTCTTGCAGTAATTTTCTTCTCCTCTCGGCTCTGT
Organism: Glycine max; assembly: GCF_000004515.6. NCBI lineage: Eukaryota > Viridiplantae > Streptophyta > Magnoliopsida > Fabales > Fabaceae > Glycine > Glycine max. The sequence continues at coordinate 16,955,991 of NC_016089.4, forward strand.
TCTTTCTCAACGTAGCTTCAATCTCCAAGTCCAGAGGAACTAAATTGCCTGTCGGAGATCTATGCATATAAAACACTAACAACAATAGCAGTTATCCAGTTCAAGGGGAAAACAAATATGAATAGAAAGTAAATATTCATAGTTTATCAAAGAATAAAGAATAGACTCCTAGGACTGAACTAACTTTCCAAATAGAAAGAAGTTCCCCGGCAATGGCGCTAAAAACTTGTTCAAACCCGGCAAGTGCACGGAATCGCCCAAGTAGTATAAAATGGTAGGAACCGAGTATCGAACTCTCAGGGAACTTGTGTTACTTGGTAAAGCTATATTCAATGAATAGATGTCTAGTATGAAAAGAGATGTGTCAACTATGCACAGGTATGTAAACAAAATATTAAAAGGAAAATCACATGAGTAATCATGAAACCTATGCCCTTATTGCAAGGTTAGAAGCCATTAGGCTGCTGCTTGCCTTTGCATGTATTATGGATTTCATGTTATTCCAAATGGATGTGAAGAGTTCTTTTGTCAAAGGATACATTGAAGAAGACATATATGTAGACCAACCTCCAGGTTTTGTAACCCAAACTTGGTCTTGAAAGCGGTTTTCCACTCATCACCTTCTCTCATCCTTATTTGGTGATAACCACTTTTAAGATCAATTTTGGAAAATATATTTGCATCATGCAACTCATCAAGCCTAGGAATGGGGTGCCTATACTTCACAGTTATGTTGTTGATGGCCCTACAATCTATACACATTCTCCACTTACCATCTTTCTTTGGCACCAACAACACAGGCACAACACAATGACTTAGACTCTCTTGGACCCAACCCTTCTCCAACAATTCCTTAACTTGGGATTCAATCTCCTTGGTCTCTTGAGGATTAGTCCTATAAGCTGGTTGTTAGTTTACATACCTGTGCATAGTTGACACAACTCTTTTCATACTAGACACCTATTCACTGAATATAGCTTTACCAAGTAACACAAGTTCCCCGAGAGTTCGATTCTCGGTTCTTACCGTTTTATACTACTTGCACGATCTGGTGCACTTGCCGGGTTCAAACACTGGCCTATTAGGAAGGCTTGTTCCTGGGACTAAGTCTATTTGGTGTTCTATTCCCCCAAGAGGAGGTAACCCAAGGGGTATCTCTTTGGGAAATACATCACCAAATTCCTATAAGAGTTCTTGGACCTTTGGGGGAATGGTCTCAAGTGTGGGAATTGTGGCAGTGCTAAGGGAAGTCTCCCTTGAGAGGGGAAGGTAGAAAGATTGATTGAGAAGAAGAGCCTTCTTAATATCTCATTTTGTTGCAAAATGACTCTCCTTCTTTACAACTTTCTAGAGGAAAATCCTCCCTCTTTTTCCCGGAGCTAAGGCCTTACTATCCTTTTTCTCTTTTGTTTTTCTAACTTTTCCTCATCCTTCTTATCCTTCATTGTAAGTTTATCCTTAGCTACCTATGAAGGTGTTTGAGGATGCAACACAAATTTAGTGTGGGTGAGGGTAATCTCATTATTTAGGCCATTGTAAATTATCTTCCTATTAAATTGCCATGGCTTTCCTAACAAAATATGCCCTACCTCCATAGGAACTTCATCCTTATATGTCCCAATGGAGAAAGGTACCTTAACTTGTTGGTTAACTATCGAACCCGTTCCAAAACTAGAGTCATAGGTGAAACAGAGGAGGTGCAAGAACAAATGAAGGCCGATATGGAGGCATTAAAGGATCAAATGGCTTCCATGATAGAAGCCATGTTAGGCATGAAGAGAATGATGGAAAGCAACACGTCCGCAGTTGCCATTGCCAGTGCCGCCACTGAGGCAGATCCTACCTATCCATCTGCCACAAACCAAGCGAACCAACACATCCCGAACAAGATGGGACAAGGAGGAGAGGTGTTTGGCAACACCGGCGGACCATACATGGGGCATAATAGGAATGCTTACCCCTATGGCTTACCCCCCCCCCCAAATTATACGTCACCCACCATGCACATACCCAACGAGAACACTAATCATGTCATTCCCTTTACATTTGAGGGTCAGATCCCTAGCCTGTAAGGGGCGCCCGTGAAGAACCTCGGGAGCATGCTCAAGGTGACTTCGACCCATATCCCACATTCACAGCCGAGGGACTGGCATTTAATGCTATGCCTCAACCCAATACCGCAGGAGCTCCTCAACCCTACCCTCTACAATCGCTGCATTTCTCGGTAGGGGGGCCGCCTCCGGTAGTGGAAGGGAGAGAGAAACTTGATCTCATCGAGGAGAGATTAAGGGATTTCGAGGGGTTTGGTGATTACCCTTTCGCTGACATGGTAGAATTGTATTTGGTACCTAATGTTGTTATTCCCCCAAAATTCAAGGTACCAGATTTTGATAAATACAAGGGGACCACTTGCCCCAAGAATCACCTGAAGATGTACTACGGAAAAATGGGGGCATACTTTTGGGACGAGAAGTTGTTAATGAATTTCTTCCAAGAAAGTTTGGCCGAGGTGGCAGTCATCTGGTATACCAATTTGGAGGCTTCTCGTATCCGCACATGGAAGGACTTGATTGCTGCCTTCATTAGGCAGTACCAATACAATACTGACATGGCTCCCGACAGAACCCAGCTACAAAATATGAGCAAGCGGGAGCATGAGTCCTTTAAGGAGTACACCCAACGGTGGAAGGACTTGGCAGCACAAGTGTCACCCCCATGGTAGAAAGAGAGATGATCACTATGAAAGTGGACACACTGCCAAAGTTCTACTACGAAAAGTTGGTGGGATGCATGCCCTCTAGCTTTGCAGATTTAGTATTTGCAAGCGAGAGGATCGAAGTAGGCCTAAAATGAGGGAAGTTCGATTATGTCGCCCCTGCCGACACGAGCAATAGGATATTCAGGGCAATTGGGGCAAAGAAGAAGGAAGGAGAAACCCACGCTATGACTTCAGCTCCTACTTGGCTGAAGCCCCAACAAACCCCTCACAACACTTACCAATATGCCCAACATCAACCAAGCTTTTCGGCCCGTGTCAGAAACCCCTATAGTCTAGTGCCCGTCTAGCAAAGGGCACCCGCTCAACCACAAAGGGCCCCCACTCAAAACTCAACTCCTACACAACCTCTCCCCGCCGGAAGCTCCAATCCGAGCACAAGTGCCAATCCGGGAAGGAATTTTTTGGTAAAGAAACTTGTAGAATTCACTCCCATCCCGATGTCGTACGCAGACCTGCTACCATTTTTTATCGCCAACCAAATGGCAGTGGTGACCCCCGGGAAGATTTTACAGTCTCCTTTCCCTCGATGGTACAACCCCAACACGACCTGCGCTTATCATGGGCGTGTCCCGGGGCACTCGATAGAACAATGTGTGGCCTTCAAACATAAGGTCCAAAGTTTGATCGATGCAGGTTGGCTGACATTCCAAGAGGACGGTCCAAATGTAAAGGTAAACCCTCTTGCTAGTCATGGGGGACCAGCGATTAATGTGGTGGAGGAATACGGACCTCAGAGGTCGAAGCAATTGAAAGATGTGGTAACCTCGAGGAGGTTTATATTGGAGGTGTTGTGCGAGGCGGGCATGATTTCCCTTGACGGGCACAAAGAAGATTCTTGTTTGATGCATCCAAGCACATTGCACGGCATGGAAACATGGCCGACGGCAGAGGAGCTGTTGCAAGGAATGATGGACGTGGGCCTATTTGAAGTTTGTGGTGCAAGGAAGGGTGGGCAAGATGTGTGCATGCAATCGGCTGACAAGAGCCCGAGCAAACCCAAGTGCTTGGTGATACACTTCACCAGAGATGTTGTCATGCATAAGGACTGAGGCTCTAACCTATTTCGGTTAAGATGCCTTCCCCTTTCCCTTACAAGAGTGACAAGGCGGTCCCATGAAAGTATGCCCTTCAAAAGCCCGAAGAAAGGAAGGATGAGTCCATCGGAGGGCATCATCAACAATATTACCACCAATAATTACCTCACCTTCGCCGATGAGGAGATACCAGTCGAGGGCCGGGGACATAATAGGGCCTTGCATGTGTCCATCAAGTGTTTGGACCACATCATGGCCAAGGTGCTGATTGACAATGGCTCGTCGCTTAATGTCATGCCCAAGAGTACATTGGACAAATTTCCTTTCAACGCGTCACTCCTGAGGCCGAGCTCCATGGTGGTGCGAGCTTTTGACGGCAGCCGCCAGGACGTAAGGGGGGAGATTGATCTCCCAATTCAGATTGGACCTCACATCTGTCAGATCACTTTCTAAGTGATGGATATCAACCTGGCCTATAGCTTCCTTTTAGGCTGACCTTGGATTCACTCAGTCGGGGTAGTCACTTCAACGCTCCACCAAAGGTTGAAATTTGTGGTGGAAGGGCAGTTAGTCATAGTCTCGGGGGAGGAAGACATCCTGGTAAGTTGTCCTTCTTCTACTCCATATGTAGAAGACACAGAGGAGTCCTTGGAGACGACTTTTCAATTATTGGAGGTAGTGAGCAATGCTTATGTCAAGTCTCCCCCAGTGCAACCCCGCTCATCCAGTGCTGCATTGATGGTAGCCCGTGTAATGTTGGGGCATGGGTACGATCCCGGAATGGGTTTGGGTCAAAATAGTGATGGCATGGCGAGCTTAGTGGAGTTCAAGGAGAACCATGGAAGGTTCGGGCTAGGATTTAAGCCTACACGCGCCGACGTGAGGAGAAGTGCCCTAGAAAAGAGGGGTAGAAGCATCTTCGCTTGGTCGTACCAAGATATGCCCGGCTTGAACCCCGACATTATGCAGCATAGGTTGCCTTTGAATCCCGGTTGTTCCCCGGTGAAACAAAAAATAGGAAGGATGAAGCCCGAGATGCCCTCAAAGATAAAAGAAGAGGTGAAAAAGCAATTTGATGTCAGTTTCTTGGCAGTTGCTTGATACCCAGAATGGGTTGCCAATATTGTGCCGGTCCCCAAAAAAGATGGGAAAGTGTGAATATGCATGGACTATTGGGATCTAAACCGAGCCAGTCCAAAGGATAACTTTCCTTTACCGCACATCGATGTCCTTGTAGATAAGACAACCAATTTTGCTTTGTTTTCTTTCATGGACGGGTTATCGGGCTACAACCAAATAAAGATGGCACCAGAGGACAAGGAAAAGATGACCTTCATCACCCTGTGGGGGACGTTCTACTACAAAGTGATGTCCTTTGGGCTTAAGAACGCTAGGGCAACCTACCAACAACCTATGGTAGCATTATTCCATGACATGATGCACAAAGAAATTGAAGTCTAAGTGGATGATATGATTGCCAAGTCTAAAACCGAGGAGGAACATCTCGTCAACTTACGGAAGTTGTTCGAATGACTGTGTAATTACAGACTAAGACTGAATCCCACCAAGTGTACTTTTGGGGTCAAGTCGAGAAAATTGCTCGATTTTATCGTAAGCCAGAAAGGGATAGAGGTGGACTCGGACAAAGTAAAAACCATCCTTGAAATGCTCGAGCCACACACCGAGAAGCAAGTTCGAGGTTTCTTGGGACGCCTGAATTATATAGCGAGGTTCGTATCACAGCTAACCGCTACTTGTGAGCCTCTCTTCAAGCTATTACGCAAGAACCAGTCTGTCCAATGGAATGATGACTGTCAAGTGGCGTTCGGAAGGATCAAGCGATGCCTTATGAATCCTCTTGTGCTTGTGCCACCAGTTCCTAGAAAGCCCCTTATCCTATACATGACTGTGTTGGATGAGTCGATGGGGTGTATGGTGGGGCAGCATGACGAGTCTGGAAAGAGGGAACGGGATGTCTATTACCTAAGCAAGAAGTTCACAACATGTGAAATGAACTATTCTTAGCTTGAAAGGACGTGTTGTGCTTTGGTGTGGGCATCCTATCGTCTAAGGAAATACATGCTGAGCTACACCACTTAGTTGGTATGTAAGATGAACCTAGTCAAGTACATATTTGAAAAGCCCGCTCTCACCAAATGGATCACTCGGTGGCAGGTTCTGCTGTCGGAATTCGACATTGTTTATGTAACTCAAAAGGCGATAAAGGGTAGCGCCTCGACAGATTACCTAGCTCAGCAACCCATCAATGACTACCAACCCATGCACCCAAAATTCTCGAACGAGGACATCATGACCTTGTTTGAGGAGGAGGTGGAGGATGAGAATAGGGACAAATGGATAGTGTGGTCCAACGGCACGTCCAACGCACTAGGCCATGAAGTTGGGGCGGTTTTGCTTACCCCCGACGATCAATGTATACCCTTCACAGCTAGATTGAGCTTTGACTGCATGAACAACATGGTCGAGTATGAGGCGTGCGCCCTTGGGATTCAAGCAGCAATTGACTTCAAGGTCAAATTACTCAAAGTATATGGAGACTCAGCCTTAATGATCCACCAAATGAAAGGGGAATGGGAGACTAGGGATCATAAGTTGATACCTTACCAGTCTTACATCAAGAAACTGATAGAGTTCTTCGATGACATATCCTTCCACCACATTCCCAGAGAGGAGAATCAAATGGTCGATACGTTTGCCACTCTGGCATCCATGTTCCAGCTGACCCCGCATGGGGACTTGCCGTACATCGAATTCAGATGTCGCGACAAGCCCGCCCATTGCTGCTTAATAGAAGAGGAACAAGATGGTAAACCATGGTACTTCGACATCAAGCGTTATATTGAAGACAAGGAATACCCACGGAAGGCTTCCGACAACGACAAGAGGATGTTGCGAAGGTTAGCAGCCGGTTTCTTCTTGAGTGGAGGTATCCTGTACAAGAGAAACCATGACATGATTTTGCTCCGATGCGTGGATGCCAAGGAGGCTGAGCAAATGCTAATGGAAGTTCACAAAAAGTCCTTTGGAACGCATGCCAACGGGCATGCCATGGCCCGGAAGATTCGGAGGGCAGGGTATTATTGGCTCACCATGGAAAATGATTGTTGTATCCATGTGAGAAAGTGTCAAGCATTCGCCGACAATGTCAATGCTCCGCCCGTGCCCTTGAACATCTTAGCGGCACCTTGGTCATTCTCTATGTGGGGAATAGATGTGATTAGGGCTATTGAGCCCAAGGCTTTGAACGAACAACGCTTCATTTTGGTTGGAATTGACTACTTCACCAAATGGGTTGAAGCTACTTCATACGCCAGTGTGACAAAGAGTGTGGTTGTCAGGTTCATCAAGAAAGAGATAATTTGTCGATCTAGGTTACCCAGGAAGATTATCACTAACAATGTCACCAATCTGAACAACAAAATGATGAAGGAAATGTGTGAGGATTTCAAGATCCAACACCATAATTCCACGCCTTATAGGCCCAATATGAATGGGGCAGTTGAGGCTGCCAACAAGAACATTAAGAAGATAGTTCAGAAAATGACTGTGTCATACAAGGATTGGCACGAGATGCTTCCTTTCGTGCTGCATGGTTATCAAACCTCGATGCGCACATCAATTGGGGCAACTTTGTTCTCTTTAGTGTATGGGATGGAGGTTGTGCTGCCGTTTGAAGTAGAGGTCCCCTCTTTGAGAATTCTGGTCGAGTCAGGGTTGGAAGAGTCAGAATGGGCCCAAGCACTCTTTGATCAACTGAATCTTATAAAAGGTAAGAGATTGGCCACCATGAGCCATGGACGTTTATATCAAAGCCTGGTGAAGAATGCTTTCGATAAGAAGGTACGCCCATGCAAGTTCAACGAAGGGGATCTCGTCTTGAAGAAAGTATCACAAGCTCATAAAGACCATAGGAGAAAATGGGCTCCGAATTATGAAGGACCTTTTGTCTTAAAGAAAGCGTTTTCGGGAGGAGCATTAGTGCTTTCCAGCATGGACGATGAAGAATTACCTTCGCTTGTGATTTCTGATGTCGTCAAACGATATTATGCTTAGTACTTGGGGCAGCTAAAGGGTTCAATACATGATTGTTCTCCAAAGACTCATTGGGATCTCCAAAGTCTTCCAAACCTTTGTAAACCATGATCACAACATTAATAAACATTGGATTGATGATTTGTGTTTTAATTTCTTGTGTTGTGTTTTTACTTCTTGAGAACCTACACTTTCAATTTTGCCCACTGAATCCGGAGCCATTTGACTCCATCAAAGGGGTGCTGCAAGCGTTTAAGTAAAATTGAACATAATAACATTTGTTTAATTCTTGCACTTAAATTTTCTAATCATAAGCATGCATGCATTTGCATCTTGTCATCTTGCGGATCGGAGGATGTATGGAGATTCATTTTGAGTAGGCGTATTTTGAATTCTGAAATGAATGGGCATGTCACATTGCCCCTGTTCCTCATTTTTTCATGTTTGAACATGCGCCAACCAAGTGTTCGGTGAAATGCCTCAATGGCATTTGAGTGTGGTTTTGTGAAATTTGGCTTGTGGAATGAATTTGTGCACATATGGCTGTCGTTTTGAGTGTGTGGAAAGTTTGTAGAAGCTAGAATAAAGTGCCAAAAAACATGACTTAGGCCTAGGAATCTAAGTTTTTGGTCTTGAATGTAAAAAAATGCATGAATATGAGAATATGTTTGTGAGGTTTTTAACTAGAATTTGAATTTGCTGCCTCATGATGAATACCTTGCACCTAGGTAGCATAGAAAATGCTTTATGTAAACTAACTTTACAAATGTGTCCTCGTAGGAAATGGCTTTGAAGAAGCTTCCAACCAAGAGGTCCAGGAAAGATGCCGTTGGAGGGGGTTCTAGTGCGGCCCCACAGGTAGACATGAAATTTGATAGACACAGGTTCCAGAGTGAGGAACACCAGTAATGCTTTGAGGCCATTAAAGTATGGTCGTTCCTCAAAGAGAGAAGAGTCCAGCTAAGGGATAGAGAATATACTGTGTTTCAAGAGGAAATTTCCCAAAGGCAATGAACTCAGCTTGTATCACCCATGCCTAAGTATGACCCCGAGATAGTCATGGAGTTTTATGCCAACGCCTAGCCCGCGAAGGAGGGAGTCAGAGAGAAACACTCCTGGGTGAGGGGCCAATGGATCCTCTTGGATAAGGATGCCATTAACCAGTTTTTGGGCCATCCATTGGTCCTGGAGGAGAGCTAGCGCTGTGAGTACAGCCATAGGAGGAGCCAAGCCTTAGGTTTTGATGAGGAGGCTATGAGCTAGTAGTTGTGCATTTTGGGGTAGGACTTTGCCCGGAGCATAACGGGGAGACAGGTGCGGATCATGGACACCAGCATGACCACCCTCAAGCAGATTTGGATGACATTGCTACTCAGCAACGTTCTCCCTAGCGACAATACCTCAGAACTCCCCCTGCCGAAGTGTCAACTGGTCTACGCCATCCTGACTCAGGTGAGTGTACATGTTGCCCAGCTAATATCAGATGCTATGTACCATTTTGTAGAGGTAGCGCCTCCTAGACACCCAGTGGACCTAGAGAAGTCTAACAAGGCCCTGGGGTTTCTTGCTTTGATCACAGGCCTATGCCAATTCTATGGAGTGTCGGTCAACCCCACCAAGCTTATAAGGCCTCCCATCAGCAGAGCCTTCATTGAGAAGTACTGCATGCCCAGGTAGGCGCAAGGTCAGGCTCCACAACAGCCAGAGGAGGACCATTAGCAGCCAACTACAGATGCACTGTCATCGCCCCTATAGAAGACACCATCCCTGGGGTCTATCTCTACCTACTTGTGGAGGATAAAGCTCCAAATGCACACATACATGCAGCATGTGACTAGCCAACAGGTGGTTAATCATAGGGGCCAGGTGTAGCTAGATGAGACATTCTACTGGTACAATATGCACCAGCAGAGTTAGGACCCCAATCCTTTCCCTTGGCCTACCCCCGAGCAGTTCGGGGCCACAGTTGCATGGCTCAGAGATGAGGCCAATTTTGAGACACGGGCAGGATCTACAGGGGCCCTGGGAAGGACGGAGGAGCTTAGGCGGATGAAGATATGGATGACATGCTGGATTTCTTCACTTAAGGAGGCAGAGCTGCACGGTCGGGGTTGCCAAAAATAGTGATTTCGTCTTTATTTGATGTTATTACTTTCAGTTGTTATTTGTTATTTCATTTCAATAAAACTGAACTTTATGTTTGCTTTCATTTATTTGTTATCTCATTGCGATAAAACTATAAATGTTATGTTATTGCTTTCAGTTGTTTGTTATCTCATTGTGATTAACCTTATCGCTTCTAGCATATTGTCGTATGTACATTACAATGGTTTGTCTGAAATGCCAAAAAAATAGAGGGGTCTTGTGTATTTTAATTCACACACGTTTTATTCCTTTTGATAAAGTGTAATCTCGGATACCGACTTTTCCCAGGTTACAAACCTTTTCTAAAAAAATTAGGCTTGAAAGAAATTGATTGAAAGAAAAAGCTAAGAAAAAGAAAACTAAAAAGCCACACGCTTTTGAAAAAGAATGACCATGAGTTTTCTTTGGAAAATTCACGGATCAAAACATAGAAAGGTTTTTGAAAAAGAATGAATGCGCAACTAAAGGGTAAGCGCAATGAAAGAATTTCCCGAATGCCAAAATAGACTCAGATATTCGCATGATTTGATAAAAGCACAATCCTTGAAACACTAGTTCAATCTGAATGGGGAAACAAACCCTAAGCCATAGTATTTACATGGCCACAAAGCTTTATGTTTGAGTGTCTGCATGGATGTGTGTTATGATCAGTTTTGCATGAATTTCTAATCATCATCATCATATGCGTGTCGTGGAAAAGATTTGGGGTGTTCCCTTATTCCTGAGCCACCTGTGAAACAAACATCTCGACATACATCATGTCTCGCCATTTGCCGACCTTTTGAGCTAAATGTCAAACTTTTTTGAAATAACCTTGACCTAGGATTGAAATCTCCAACCTTACCTTCGGAAGAGAGAACAAACGGATCTTCCAAATGGAGCTTCTTTTACCTTCGGTTACAAGTGTGAGTCAAGAGAAAAGAAAAGAAAAAGCAAAAATCAATCAATCAAAGATTGAGGAAAAGCAAGACAAAAGAAAAAGAAAAAAAAATCAATCGATCGAAGATTGAAGAAAAGAAAAAGAGAGGTTCTATGAACCAGACAATGTCTAAACAATGTGCAGAATTGTCAAAAGCAAGAAAGAAAGGAAAAGTAGCAATGACTTGGTTAAAACCTGAAGGATGCGTGAAGAATTCACCTGCTTATTTACAAACCAAATCTTTGTGTCCGCTCTGGCTCCGCATCTGTCATAACCTGCCCTTCGGTGGTGGTGCGAAAAGGGCCTCTCGGATGGGCCAAGGGTGTGTCTTCTGTTGAAGGAAAACGCATGGAATCGCCACCAACGTTTATTCGAGGAAAACATCAGAAAAACCAAAATGGAAGAGGTCGAAAGTTTGCATATTTTGAAAATGAGGGTTCGAGAGTTGTTTACACACGGGGAAGGTATTAGCACCCCACGCATCCGTCACAAGGGACGGCAACCTCTAATCTAGTGTGCGAATCATGACTTCAATTTTATTTATTTTCCCTTTTATCTTTATTTTCCCTTTTTATATTGTTTACCTTTTTTGGCTTTTATGTTTTTTATTTTTTTGGGGTCGACAAGGTGTTTCCCTCGCTCCTACAAATTCCTCAATTGTGATGAGAAAATCAAACCTACGTAATTCTTTAAGAACTGAACGTTGGTTAAATTGTTTTTTTAATCTTTTTTGAAAGATTGATTTTAACCGAACAAAAGCCATTTAAGGCGTTGGACCTTGAAATGATCTTCTCAAGTTTGAAAGGCGAGGATCGTTAAGGCATCAGACCTTTGAATGATCTCTTGATTTTTGACAAGGGGAGAAAGAGTCATTTTAGCCCACATTTATTAATGATGCAATTATGGTTTACAAAAGATTTCAAGACATGGAAATTCCACTGAGTCCCTGAGGAACAGTCAGGTATTGAGCCTTCTAGCTGCCCTAGGCGTTATGCGTAATACCGCTTGACGATATCGGAGTTCACAGGAGAAGGAAGTTCTTCGTCGTCCATGTTTGTAAGCAGCAATGCTTCTCCCGAAAAAGCCTTTTTCACAACAAAAGGTCCTTCATAATTCGGGGCCCATTTCCCTCTATGGTCCTTTTGAGCCTACGATACTTTCTTTAGGACAAGATCTCCCTTGCTGAACTTGTGGGGGCACACCTTCTTGTCAAAAGCATTCTTCACCCTACTTTGATACAGTCACCCATGACTCATGGCGGCCAATCTCTTACCCTCGATAAGATGCAACTGATCAAAGCGAGCTTGGGCCCATTATGATTCTTCCAACCCTGACTCGGCTAAGATTCTCAAAGAAGGAACCTCCACCTCAAACAGGAGCACAGCCTCTATCCCACACACCAAAGAGAAAGGGGTTTCCCCAGTAAACGTGCGCACCAAAGTTTGATAACCATGCAATGCGAAAGGGAGCATCGCATGCCAATCCTTTTATGACATTGTAATCTTCTGAACTATCTTCTCGATATTCTTATTAGCAGCCTCGACTACCCTATTCATCTTAGGCCTGTAAGGCGTGGAATTATGGTGTTGGATCTTGAAATCCTCACACATCTCCTTCATCATCTTGTTGTTCAGATTGGTGGCATTATCAGTGATAATTTTCCTGGGCAACCCATATTGGAAAATTATCTCCTTCTTGATGAATCTAATCACCACACTCCTAGTCACACTAACATATGAAGCTGCTTTGACCCATATGGTGAAGTAGTCAATGGCAACTAAGATGAAGCGATGTCCATTTGAAGCCTTAGGCTCAATAGCTTTGATCACGTCTATGCCCCACATAGAGAATGGCCAAGGTGTTGCCAAGACGTTCAAAGGTATGGGTGGAGCGTTAACATTATTAGCGAAGGCCTGGAACTTATGGCATTTCCTCACATGGATGCAACAATCATTCTCCATAGTGAGCGAGTAATACCCCACTCTCAAAATTTTTCGGGCCATGTCCATTGGCATATGTTCCAAAGGATCCTTCATGCACCTCTACCAGCATTTGCTTAGCCTTTATAGCATCCACACATCGAAGCAATACCATGTCATGATTCCTCTTGTATAGGATATTCCCACTCAAGAAGAAGTTGGCCGCCAACCTTTGTAATGTTTTATTATCGTTGTTAGAGGCCTCTAGCAGGTACTCCTTGTCTTCGATGTACCATTTGATATTGAAGTACCAAGGCTTACCATCCTTCTCTTCTTCTATTAAGCAGCAATGTGCAGGCTTGCCACGACATCTGAATTCGATGTATGGCAAATCTCCGTGTGGGCTTAGCTGAAACATGGATGCTAGTGTGGCGAAGGCGTTGGTCATCTGATTTTCTTCTCTAGGAATGTGATGAAAAGATATGTCATCAAAGAATTCTCTCAACTTTTTTATGTAAGCCTGGTAAGGCACTAATTTATGGTCTCTAGTCTCCCATTCACCCATTAACAGGTGAATTACCAAGGCCGAGTCCCCATATACCTTAAGCAACTAGACCTTGAAGTCAATTGCCGTTTGGATCCCAAGGATACACGCCTCATACTCGGCTATGTTGTTTGTGCAGTCGAAACCCAACCTAGTTGTGAAAGGTATATACTGTTCGTCTGGGGAAACAATACCGCCCTAAATCCATGGCCTAGTGCATTAGACACGCCATCAAACCACACAATCCATTTGTCCCTGTCTTCATCCTCTACTTCCTCTTCAAACAAGGTCATGATTTCCTCATCTAGGAATTCTGGATGCATAGGCTGATAGTCATTGATGGGCTGTTGAGCCAGGTAATCTGCCAAGGCACTCCCCTTTATCGCCTTTTGAGTGACATAAACAATATCAAACTCCGACAATAGAACCTATCGCAACCTACCCTTCGACGGGAGGGCGACGCGTGACTCGCGGGTGTTGTGTTCCAAGAAAGGAATACGCGCGGAGTCACCACCAACGTTTATTTGAGGAAAACGTCGGAAAAACCGGAAAAATACGTGATCTACGAACTTTATAGTGAAAGGTTCGGGAGTTGTATTTACGCATGGGGAAGGTATTAGCACCCCACGCGTCCGTCACAAGAGACGACAGCCTTTAATTAAATGTGCAAACATGACTTCAATTTTTATGTTCCCTCTTACGTCTTTATTTCTTTTTGTACTTTTTATACTTTTTATTTTTTTGCGGTCGACGAGGGGGTTTCCCTTGCTCCTACGTATTCCTTAATTGCGATAAGGAAATCAGACCTACATAGTTCTTTGTGAACAAAGTGTTTGGTTAAGTTGTTTTTATCCTTTTTGCAAGATATGCTTTTGTTAAATGAAAGGTTATTTAAGGCGTTGGATCGTTAAACAAACTTTCAATTCTTTTGAAAAGAGAGAAGACATTAAGGCATTGGACATTTAATGTTCTCTTTATTTTTGAAAGAGGTAATAAAGCTACATGTTGATTTTAGCCCCTTTCGAAATTTACACTTAATCGAAAAAAGCGGAAAAGACCATTTCAAGGCTTTGGACCTTTGAAAATGGCTTTTTTAGGCAACGTCAAAAGTTTTGGTTTATGACTTGATTTTAGCCTTAGCTTCACTTTGGTTATTAGTCGATTCAATTAAGAAAGAAAAATCCCAAAGAGAAACGTCCGATTGATTTTTTTGATTTATTTTACTAAAAGATATTTTTGATTATTATATTATTATTTTACCCTTTTTTTGGTTTCCAACGTAGTTACGGCATGACCGAACGGTCGGATTTCATTTTAACAGAAACTAACGGATATTACAATTCAAATGATCGGTGGAAATTTATTTTATTTTTTGATTAGGCGAGAAAATAACTTAAGCAAATGACTAAAGCACGTCAAAAGGGGGTACGGAAAGTAAATAAAAATGAAAATAAAAGCACGAAAAAAAACAAATGAGGACCACCACGGGTACACAGAATGAATTGAAAAGCTCGATTTGGAAACTTACCCGTTGAAGACCGAAGAACGATCGAAGAACGTCGAAGAACCGCTGAAAATCTTCGCGAAAATCCCCACGGAAACGTTACGGAAACCTTACGGAAGCGCCTCGGCTTGGATTTTCTTCACGGAACCAATTTTTTTCACTAATTTCAAGTGATTCTTGAATTACCAGGAGGGCTGAACGAAATTCCTCTTCACTTCTCCCCCTATTTATAGGAAAATGGGGGAGATGCTTGCCACCCAGCTCGCCCAGGCGAGCAACGTGACTTCCTCCAGAAGCAACCGCCTTCTGGAGGGCCCAAGTGGGCCTGGTTGCTATTTTCTCTAAATACACCCCCCTGTCCTTTTTTTTTGTGATTCTTTTTTTGTAAAGTTACGGAAACTTATGAATTTCGTAACGATACCTGTTTTCTTTCCGTAATGTTACGGAACCTTGCGGATTACATAATCATCCCCTTTTTGACTTACGGAATGTTACGGAACCTCACGAATTGTGCAACGATGCTTCCTTTTGAGTTCCGGCATGTCACGGAACTTCGCAAATTGCCTGAAGATGGGTGCCAAGTACCTCCAAATGGTTAAATGAAAGTTGCATGCCACCAAGCATAGGTCCCCGGACGAAATTAGGGTATGATAGAACCTGCCACCGAGCGATCCGTCCAGTGATAGTGGATTTTTCAAAGATGTACTTGACGGGATCCATTTTGGATACCAACCAAGTGGTGTAATTCAGCATGTACTACCTTAAATGGTGAGCCGCCCACACCAAGGCACAACACGTCCTTTCTAGCAAAGAGTAGTTCATCTCGCATGTCGTGAACTTCTTGCTCAAGTAATAGATAGCTTGTTCCCTTTTCCCGGACTCGTCATGTTGTCCCAACACACACCCCATTGACTCATCTAACATAATCATATACAGGATAAAGGGTCTTCCGGGCACTGGTGGCATAAGCACAAGAGGATTCATGAGGCACCGTTTAATCCTTTCGAATGCCACTTGACAATCATCATCCCATTGGATGGATTGATTCTTGTGCAATAGCTTGAAGAGAGGCTCACAAGTGGCGGTCAGTTGTGATATGAACCTTGCTATGTAATTCAATCATCCCAGGAAGCCTCGGACCTGCTTCTCGGTGTGTGGCTTGGGCATTTCGAGGATGGCCTTTACCTTGTCTGGATCTACCTGTATTCCTTTTTGACTCATGATAAAACTGAGCAACTTTCCGGATTTGACCTCGAAAGTACACTTTGCGAGATTCAGCCTTAATCGTATTTACGCAACTGCTTGAACAGCTTTCGCAAGTTGACAAGGTGTTCCTCCTCGGTCTTTGATTTAGTGATCATGTCATCCACGTAGACTTCAATCTCTTTATGCATCATTTCATGGAATAACGCCACCATAGCCCGCTAGTAAGTTGCCCCAGCGTTCTTCAGCCCAAAGGACACCACTTTGTAGTAGAAAGTTCCCCATAGAGTGACGAAGGTTATCTTCTCCATGTCCTCTGGTGCCATCTATATTTGATTATAGCCTGAGAACCCATCCATGAAAGAAAATAGGGCAAAATTGGTCGTGTTATCCACAAGGATGTCGATGTCTGGCAAGGGAAAGTTATCCTTTGGACTAGCTCGGTTTAGATCCTGATAGTCCACACACATTCGCATCTTTCCATCCTTTTTATGGACTGGCATGATGTTGGCAACCCATTCCAGGTACCAAGCAACGACCAAGAAGCCTGCATCGAATTGCTTCTTCACTTCTTCTTTAATTTTTAGGGACATCTTGGATTTCATCATCCTTAGCTTTTGCTTTACCGAGGAACACTCGAGATTTAGAGGTAATTTGTATTGTACGATGTCGAAACTCAAACCAGGCATATCTTGGTAGGACCAAGCAAAAATGTCTTGGTAGTCTCGCAACAGAGCTACCAATTCATCTCAGACGTTCCTGGACATGCTAGTGCCGACCTTGACTTCCTTTCTTTCTTTCCTAAGTTCACAACTTTCGTTTCCTCTTGGTGTGGCTTTACTTCCCTATCTTCTTTCTTTACTTCCCTAAAGCCTAGCCCTAACAATAGGGTTGGAACTAACAAATTACATTGAGTTTGCCATGGAAATCCTGGGTTGTTTGACGACTTGCCAATTCCCCAATTCAAACTCTGGAGGACACGGCCGCACCCAAGTTGATTAGTCTTGAGGGGCTTCTTCATTTATCATGGCAACCCATCCCTCGCACATCCACCCCACACTGACAAAGCTTTCATCGATATGACAAAAGGGGACTCCTTCCACTTGCAGCCCTTACACCTGACTCGTGCTTCTCTCCCTCTTTTCTAGGGTGATTCTCCTCATGTCGGCGCGCGTAGGCTTGCATCCCAACCTGAACCTTCTATGATTCTCTATGAACTCCACCAAACTTGCTATGCCATTCCCATTCTAGCCCAAACCTATTTCGGGCTCATATTCATGCCCCAACATCACCCGGGCTACCATCAAAACGGCACCAAATGAGCATGGCAGCACCGAGGGAGACTCCACATAAGCATTGCTCACAACTTCCAATGCTTGGAAGGATGTTTCCAATGACTCCTATGCAGCCTCCACATAAGGCGTAGAAGATGGACAGCTCACAAGTATGTCTTCTTCTCCCGAAACTATAATCAACTGCCCCTTCACCATAAATTTTAACTTCTAGTGCGGTGTTGACGGGACCACCCCAACCGAATGAATCCAAGGCCAGCCTAATAAGCAGCTATAGGCAGGATTTATGTCCATTACTTGGAAGGTAATTTGGCACACGAGGGGTCCGATTTGAATCAGGAGATCGATCACCCCCCCTTACATCCTGGTGACTGTTGTCGAAAGCCCGCACTACCATGGAGCTCGGTCTTAGGTGTGATGCATTAAAAGGCAACTTGCCCAAAGTAGCCTTGGGCATGACATTAAGGGAAGATCCATTGTCAATAATCACTTTGGCCACTATATGGTCCAAACATTTGACATATACGTGCAAGGATCTGTTGTGTCCCCTGCCCTCGATGGGTATTTCTTCATCGACAAAAGTGAGGTAGTTGTTGGTCGTGATGTTATTGATTATACCCCCAAAACCCTCCATAGATATGTCTTGTGCTACGTGGGCTTCATTCAAAATCTTGACCAATAACGCCAGATGAGGCTCAAAGTTCATAAGCAGCCCCAACAGAGAAATTCTAGCTGGGGTTTTATTTAGCTGTTCAATCACCTTGAACTCACTCTGTTCAATCACCTTTTTGCTGAAGTCATTCCCTTCCCCAATAATCCTTCCAACCGAGACCTCGTCATTTGGGGTCAAGCCCACCTTATCGCTCTCGCCCACATCCGCCTTTGCTTTCCCTTTTGGGTCTTTGGACGACACTGGTAGTTCGGGTGCTGCGAAGATCCACCCACTATGAGTCATGCCACTCGTATCAGATATGTTTGTGACTTTGGCGAAGGATAGATCATCCTTAAAATGTACAACAGATGCGTCTTTCCTTCCGTCGGGCCCTTGTGCAGCATACTTCCATGGCACCGCCTTGTCGCTTTTGTAAGGGAAAGGCGTAGGCTTCTTAACTGGGACGAGCTAGAAACCTCGGGGCTTCTAAGTGGTGACATCCCTAGTAAAGTGGATCACCAATGGCTTGGGTTTGCTCGGGATTTTATCATCCGACTGCATGCACGCATCCCCTTCCCTTTTTCTTGTGCTGTAGAATTCAATATGGCCTTTATCCATCATCCCCTATAACAACTCTTCTGCCATTGGGCACGTCTCCACATCATGTGATGCCCCCGAATGCATTAAACAAAAATCTCCCTGGTCCCCATCAAGGCAAATCATACCAAATTCACATTGTGCTTCCAAAATGAACCTTCTATAGGTTATCACGTCTCCCATCTGCTTTAGCCCCTGAGGCTCCCACTCTTCCACTGCATTAACCGTCGAGCCTCCATGACTGGCGAGTGGATTAGTCCTTACATTCGGACTATCCTCTTGGAACGTCAACCATCCCACGTCAATCAAGCTTTGTACCTTGTGTTTGAAGGCCATCTGGTTGCTAATCAAAGATGGTAGTAGGTTAGCATAAGGCATTGGTATCGGGGTGAATTCAGAGGGCTTTCTTTCTGGGAAATTCCGCCTCGGGTTGGTGCTCGTGCTGGGATTGGTGTCTCCGGTGGGTCAAGATTATGCGAGAAACGAATTTTGTGGGGGAGGCCTTTGTGATTGAGTGGGCAATCTTTGTTGGATGGGCATCGAATTGGGAGGGTTTCTGATGTTGGCCGAATAATTTGGTTCATGCGGAGAATATTCATAGGTGGGGTTGTGAGGGGTTTGTTGGGATTTAGGCCATGTGGGAGCTGAAGTTATGGTATGGGTGTCTCACTCCTTCTTCTTGGCTCCACCCGTTCCAGACCTGCTATTGCTTGTACTTGTTGAAGCGGCGTAATCGAACTTCCCCCTTCTTAAGCCTACTTCAATTCTCTCGCCCACAAACACCAGATCTGTGAAACTAAAGGTAACCTACCATTTTCTCATAGTAGAACACTGGCAATGTGTCTACTATCATGGTTATCGTCTCTTTCTCCATCATGGGGGGTGCTACTTGAGCTACCAAATCCCTCCACCTCTGGGCATACTCCTTGAAAGAGTCATGCTCCTTCTTGCACATGTTTTACAATTGGATTCTATCAGGAGCTATGTTAGTGTTGTATTGATACTGCCTGATGAAAGCAGCCATCAGGTCATTCCAAGAACGGATCTGGGAAGCTTCCAAGTTAGTATACCAAGTGATTGCCGCCCCGACAAAGCTCTTTTGGAAAAAGTGCATCGAGAGTTTTTCATCTCTTGAGTATGCCCCCATCTTTTGACAATACATCTTTAAGTGGTTTTTGGGGCAAGTGGTCCCCTTGTACTTGTCGAAGTCCGACACCTTGAACTTGGGAGGGATGACGACGTCGGGCACTAAGCATAGCTCTTCCATGTTGGCAAATGGATAATCACCGATCCCCTCAATGGCCCTCATCCTTTCCTCTATGAGATCAAACTTCTCTCTTTCTTCCATGGTCGGAGGTAGGCTCCCCACCGAGAAATGCAAGGGTTGTAGTGGGTGGTGTTGAAGGGCTCCCGTAGCATTGGGCTAAGGCATGCCACTAAATGCTGGTCCCTCAGCGGCATATGTAGGGTATGGTTCGAACTCACCCAAAGTGTGATCCCGGGGCTCCTCACGGGCTTCCCCCACAGGTTGAGCGAAGGGTGCATGCCCCAACTGGGGTTGCTGACCTTCAAGGAGAACGAGAACAGAGTGGTAGGCATTCTCATTGGGCACATGCACCGCATTGGGTGGTGTATAGTTAGGTGGAAAGTCGTACGATGGGAAAGAATTCTTATTTTGCACCATATGGGGACCGCCCATACTGCCCAACACTTCTCTTCCCTGACCTACCATGTCTGGGGCTGGATGGCTTGTTTGGTTTATGCCGGATGGGTGGATCGGATCCGCCTCGATGGCAGCACTGGTGGAGGCAACAGCGGCCTCATTGTCCTCCATCATCCTTCTCATACTCAACATGGCCTCCATCATGGAGGTCATTTGGTCCTTCATAGCCTTCATGTCGGCCTTCATCTGCTCTTACACTTTCTCTATTTCACTCATGATTTTGGTTTTGGCACGTGTTTGGTAAGGGTGCTGCAAAGCGTGTTCGTTCTTTTTGGTTATTGTGTTTACTTTTTGACTACGACTGCTAAAAAGATCAAAATGCAATGAGTAATGCGACAATGAATTAAACATGAATGCATGGTAAAGATAAGTTGATGAAGTATTGAACCCACACAAAAATTTCAGCAAAGACATAGGGTTGAATCAAATCTCATTTTCATTAAGAAACAACATTGTTTATCTTGTCAAAGTCAAAGAATAAATACAAATGCCTCAGTGGTTCCTAATTATGTGGGACATCAACTTGACCATATGTTGACAATAATCAAAAAGGCCATGGACTTCCTCGGGAGCTGAGTATACATCCGCCATTGCCTTGGCTCTGGCTAACAACCTTGGAAGCTCTTGACTCCCATTTAGAGTGAGAGCGAATCTATCCATCCATTTCATAGCTTTGCCGTGCAATGATTCTATCACCCTCTCTCTTACTTCCCTTTCCACTTACTGAGCCGATACCTTTTCATGCTCATTCTCTAGTCTCTGCCCATGGCTAACAGCTAGGTTTAGCTTCTCTTTATACTGGTCAATGATTGTCAACATATTCTCTTCTGTCCTACTTAGCTATTCGGTCAAACTTCTCTTCGACCTTTGACAAGCCTTCAATTTATCCTCTAATATCATACTTTCCACCCTTGACTCGTCCCTTTCGGCCCTTCAAAGCTTAAGCTCGTTGTTGTTGCCCCATAGAGCCCCTCAGAACTTGTTTCTGCCCCATTCTTCTTTCGGGCTCTCTTTGTTTCTCGCTATAACACTTTGGTCGTAGTCATGTTGATATCCCTTAGCTCGTCACACTCTTTCCTGACCCTGGTGACTGTCATCTTTAGCTTTTCCTTGACCACTCTCATTCTTTCAAGCTCTACTTTCAAGGCTTGCACTTCTTCGCTCTCCTCAAGGACTTCAGCTTCTCCTCCACTTGGACTCTTTAGCTTCGGGAGCCAAGTTATCCCTTGCGTCCGAGCCTTCAACCATTTATGATAGCCACTGATGACACCATTACTACTTCCCCTAAGCTCCTTATCTTTTCTTTCCACCATATTCCTTGCTTTTTGGATTTTCTAAAGCATTTTTGCATTGCCTTCACTGAAACCCCATGCGATGAAAGGCACGATGATCTCTTCCGATGGCGCCCCTCTCATAGGGTAGCCTAGTTGTCTTATGGCCAGTATGAGATTACAATTAATACAACCCCTTGTTCCCATCAAAGGGACGTTCAGGAACCCTTCACATGAGCACAAAACTTCATCCCATCCTTCCTTCCATCAAGGGAACCAACTAACAGACGCTCCTACCTTACCTGCCAAGAGTTTCTCCCAATTTGCTTTTCCTTTCTCGGCACACATGTGATGACCTTATAGGGGGCAGATAGGTCTACTTTCATTACAAAAAACATAGGAGACCAACCATACATAAAAAGTGGGTGTAAAACAGGCAATCCTGGAACTGCTTTTTTTGCATCTTAGGTCAAATGTGTCATAGGCATCGACCAAAACAGCAATGATCAGGCTTTTCTTACTGCGGTGATAAGCAAGAAAAGTGTCAATCACTGCTAAATCCACCAGCCCATCTACATTTGGAAAGAGTACGATCCCAAACAACAACAGTGCTAAAACATCAATGAATGAAGTCCACTCTCCTTGATCTGCCAAAGCTTTTTCCTTCTCCTCCAAGTGTTTCCTTGGCATCCCAACCACCCTATTTCTATTTTGTTTCACTTGGTCTAGCTCTTGTGCCGAGATCTTGACCACTTTCGCTTCTCTTGCCATAGAGGGGTAGAGTCCGGAAAACAGATACGGCTTCCTTCCTCCTAGCAGGCATCCCAAGATCCCTTCAAACTCTTCTATGGTTGGCGCCAACTGAAAGTCCCCAAACGTGAAGCACCTTAGCAGCTGGTCATAATACTGAGTGAGGGATGCGATGGATTCAACAGACACTTCTATCATGGCCAAATCCCATATTTTCCCATATGCCTTGCGGAAGACTTGACATTGAGCTAGGTTCATCCGCTGCCCTAACTCTCGTAAGCTAGTTAGTTCTAGGCTCTTGACTTTGACATGATAGAACCTTTTTTTAAAGAGGGCGCTTGATTTGACCCCATGTTTGCTAGAATGGAAATTGTGATGATCAATACTTGAACATCCTATCATAGAGGAGGTATGATGAATGCAGCAGGGAACGTTTATGCTATGCATGACAAAAAATGTGTTCATCTATGGACACAAGAGTCTGGAAGACCATCCCTTCTTACCCACAATGCATTGGGTATCATGGTTCGTTCACAAACATTACCATGGTGCCCAATGCAACAATTAAGATGGCGATGCAGACCTTTCGGCTCCCTGTGACAAAGATGATGAGACAAATGCGATGCATGAGTGATGACACAATATGAGTATGCAGGCATGAAAGCATAGGGTTGGTAGCCCAACAAGAAACATACTAGACGGATGAGCATGACAACGCAATAAAATAACACCGATATGACATAACAACATGGCAAATACAGGAATGACGCACATAATCACAATGTCATAAAAAATATGCTTGGGTAGATCAAGGAAACAAATAGTGTGTTTGTTCTGTGTCCCTAAATTAGGAACCTAATGGAAAGAGCTAAAAGTTTGCTATTTAGTGATAAACCCAAAGGTTGTTGCACATAACTTTCAAAGGTTTCTAGAGATATCATCCTCTTTGATATCAAACAATGTGGCGTTAGGGACTACCAGCAACAACGTAACATCAAAGAGAAAAACTCAAGATGAGGTTTCACTATTATCAAGCGAGTCATAGACCCAGCATGACCACAAATCAACCTCCACTTCCCGTGTCTCCACGGACCCGAGTATAGGGCCCAATAACTCACTGTGTGTGAAAAAGTGTATGTGCCATGTGTGCATAGAATAAACAAATATCTCTAAATATGCATGTGATAGGTAAAAAGCCACACCAAATATCAAAGCACAGAAAAAGAGTTATATGAACATAAGAACACAAAAGAAAGAAAGGGAACAAAAAATGAAGAAAAGGTCATGGCAAATATTGCACACAGATTAAATGGCTTAACTCTCTAATAAACGTCCTTGGTGGAGTCGCCAACTGCCACAACCAACCCTTTGGCGGGAGGGCAAGGCGAGATTCACGGGTGCGTCTTCCAAAAAAGAAAAAGCACAGAGTCGCCACCAAAATTTATTCGAGGGAAATGTTAAAAAAAAAGGGGGTCTGTGGATTTCAAAGAAAAGGTTTTGGGAGTTGTTTATGCGCAGGAAAGGTATTAGCACCCCACGCATCTGTCACAAGGGACGGAAGCCTTTAATCGAGCGTGCGAAATCGTGACTTCTATATTTATTCATTTTTCCCTTTTTTATGTTTTTTCCCTTCTATATTTATGTGGTCGACAAGAGCATTAACCTCTTGAGGCCTTCTATCCTTTTCTCTTCTTTGGGAATGATGTTTAGTATATGAACTATGGCGCCCTCTATAATAGTCGCTAAGTTCTTCACTTAAACTCTTGGAAGAGTCATGACTACTGTAGGAGGCATGTTTTTCTCTTTTCATTTCTTTCATTATTTTCTTCTTTTTTCCTCTCTTATTTGTTCTCTCTCATCTTGATTTATTTCTACCCTCTCTTTTCCTTTTTCTTTTCTTTCTAGTTTTTCTTTCCACAACTTGAGGGAACTCAACTCATCTAAGATTCTAGATAGAGGATCCTTATGACTAGTACCCTCACCATTAACACAAAATGAAAGATGACTTATGTTGGTTCTTAAGTTGTGGTTCTTTCTTGTTGGGGGTTTGTAAAAGGTAAAAGCTAGGGTTCAAAAGAACTCAAGATAAGCGTGATAAGCAAGAAGAAAGTATTATGTAATCACAATATAAACTAGGTGTGACTAGTATAGAAAATAAGCTATGAAAGTAAGCAAGAAATTAAAGTGTAAGAAATGTAAACTAGGCAGATCTAGGAGTGTTTGGATGACCACATTTAAGGTTCCCAACAAAATACTCACTATCCTAAGGGAAAATTGCCTAAAATTGTTACACACAAATGGAAGTTTGGTAATCTATTGGAGGCTCCTAACACACTTTCAATGAAAGGCCTTTTTATTACAAAACTTGAAAGCAATGAAGGTAAGTAAATTGCCAATTACAAAATGGTCCTCAATTTTGGTGGTTGTTCTCTCTTTGGTGATTCACTCAATTTGGAGTGTCTCTTAGTCCAACGGCACTTAAGGTGGTTGACCCCTTGCTTCTTGACTCAAATTCTTCAAGGGATGGCACCAATCCTCATTTCCAATTCCCTATATGGAAACTCAAACAAGGAAACAAAGAGACAAACAATAGCCAAAGACCAAAAAAATTAAATGAAAGCTAAACCAATAGAGTTTTAACAAGACAAAGTTTCAAGGATTATTCAACAATTAAAGCAATGAAAAACATACAAAAGCAAGTTAGGACTCAAAGAGAAACCTAGAATGACTCTAGAGTAGAGTAAAAAAAACTAAAAAAACAAGACTCAAGAAACCTCTAGTTTTGGCACTTGTTTTCACACTAATTTTAAATTGAAATTTTAGAAGTAAGATTGGTATAAAATAGGCACAAATTATAGAACAATTTTGAGCCAAAACAATAAGCACACTTCCCTTTCACTTTTTTTTCCTGGACATTGATTTTCCTGCCAACTTGTGTGATTTTTCTTATTTTTTCCTTTTATCCAAATCACTTGGTTCTTTTTTATAATTTTTTTCAAGATGTATAGAAAATTCAGTAACAATTTAAGCTCAAAATTAGCAGTGACCAATTCCCAGTAATTTTTACAAGTTCATATATTCAAGCTGCCAGCACCAATGATTTCAACCTAGAAATCAAGAGTAGTGTTTATGTTGTTTAAGGCTTGGATAATTACAATTTTTGTTTGCTTATGCTCAAATGTCTTGAATAACACAATTCAAGAGATCTTAAGACTTATTTTAATTCACAAATCCAGCCACAACACAATTTCTTCATAGGCATCACATAGGAAACTTAGAAAACAAAACAAAGTTCAACAACAAGGATAAGATGTTATGAACTAAATAACATGCATGAATTAGACTCAAAATTCAAAAAATAGGCTAAGAATGACAAGAATACATGAACAAATGTATCTAGAATTCAATCAACAAAATCAAAATTCCACACAAACTTAGAACATAATGTGACAATTATTATGACTAAACATGACTCTAAGACAACATGGATTAAGTGATTTACACTTAGATTTTTGTGTTTTTTTTTCTAATCAATATTTTGGAAGAAAATTTAGATCTAAAGGTTCAGCACAAGAATATTATGACTGAAAAATGATAGAACCTAAAATCAACACAAAAACATAATTCAAGAGTAACTCTATAAAATTTGAACCATAGAAATGCTAGAACAAGTGTAGATCTAAGACTTAATCGGTTTATTTTTTGAATCTACTCTAAACAGCACCAAACCACAATACAATGGAGGATATACATGGAGAATAAGATGAAGAACAAGGAATTAAAGTGAATTGACTGAACAAAAAAGATAGAGGAAGCAAAAGAACATCACCTAGACGAAGATGCTCTTGATACCACATGATGTAGCTCCATGTGGAGCTTGTAGGCCTTGGATCTTCTTCATCAATGGAGTTCTTTGCTTCTTGAAGTTTAATGGCAGCGGAATGAAGAAGGAAGAAAGATGATTGGAGACGCTACTTCAAGGAGAAGATGAGTGAAGAAGAAGCTCACCACCATAGGAAGCCATGGATAAGAGCTTGAAGGTAGGAAAAGATGAGTGGAGGGAGAAGGAGGGAAGGAGTACAAAATTTTGTGCCTCAAATGAGGTTTGAACTTTGAAGTGTAATTCTCAAATGATCAAAGTTGAAAAAATACACACACATGACCTCTATTTATAGCTTAAGTGTCACACAAAATTGGAGGAAAATTTGAATTTTTATTCAAATTTCACTTGAATTTGAAATTGAATTTGTGGAGCCAAATTTTGGAGCAAAAAATTTCACTAATTATGATTAGTGAATTTTAGTTATGGTTTAGCCCACTAATCCAAGATCAAGTCCAAGATTCTCCACTATGTGTGCTTAGGTGTCATGAGGCATGTAAAGCATGAAAGGCATGCACAAAGTGTGAGTATATGATGTGATAATGAGGTGTAACAAGCAAATTTCAGACTAATTTATTTATCTTCTAAAATAATAATGATAGCATATGATTCACCAAACCGATTTAGCTTGGTTCAACCAAATTAAGTCACCGGTTTAAATATAGAATTACCAGATCATATCAGGTCAATAACATGATCGATCTAAAGAGCAAACCAATCCAGTCAAACGTCTTGTTCGCAGTCGAATTGCTCTGACCGATAAGATCGATCTAGATTTTAAAACTATGGATATTTTGTTAGGCCTGAACAACCACGTGTCTCATCCATCTTAGATTTTGATTTATAACAATCAATATAAATTATTGATACTCTAATAAGTTTTTGACTAGTGGATAGGATTATTATGTTAAAGGAATTTACAACATTATATATCATCCACAACTATAGAGCGTATACTCTGTTTTAACCTAGCGTTCAGCACACTACATTTAGTCAAGCGTCCACTCTTATGCGAATAAGTGTAACACACTGTTATAAGGTTAGAATACTTGTTTTGTAATCAGTGTTGATTAATGGAATCATTCACTAGTTAGTAAAAGAAAACTGGACGCAACTCAGGTTGTGTCAACCAATATAGACCAAGTGTTTTTACTTCTCTACATAAAGTTTTATTAAGTATTCTTATTATATTTTCTAACATCACTTTATATCAAGTGTTTATTTGAAAAATTATTTTAAGAACCATTTATCTATCACTGGACAACCTTTTTATTCTCGGTGGATGACCAGTGTTTAACACAACATTATCTTTATTAATCATGTTATCGCAAAAAGTCTTTATCTTTGATATACATACTATCCAACCCCTCATTTTAGTGTGTTTCTTGTAGTTTCATACATTCCTGCCAATGAGGTATCGAGATTTAATTAATTACTATCAATATTATCCTTTCTAATTTCTCCTCCCTTATACCTTAAAGTCTTGAGATATCATATATATATATATATATATATATATATATATATGAGTCTCTTTCAAGGTCAATTCTACTAGACTCCCAGCAGGTCCTTTTTTTTTATCAGCCAAGAAAAGATAACATTATCCTTGTACCCAACCTTTTTACGAAAAAAAGAAGCATAAAACCAGTTATCAATCTGAGACGCTCCATTCTTATACTCAATAACCCATCACTTATCAGCATAAAACCTGAGTCCGAATATACTTTTTTGTAGAATAACATTTCCCACCATGCTAGGGACAACTTAAAGTTCTTCCCCAAGCAAAACCAAACCAGAAAACACATCTATCCTTCCTGCGCAGAACCAATTATTGGCCATGAGATCAAGTTGTGGATCTAAGAGGTACTGGACTTGGTCTCCTTAAGTAAGATTTCAAATTCAAATCTTATAAATTCAAAAAACATAATTGGAAGAGAAAATTTCATCCAAGGTGGTCAATCATATTTCTCCACAGAAATTTATCAATTAGCTAGTAATTATTCATTATGAATAACATGGAAACCCAAAATTGGCAGCATAGTTTACCAAAAAAATAAACTGCATCAGCCTATCTAAATCACCAAAAATTGGGTTGTACTGTCCAGTCATAAAAGAAGCTGAAAATGATTCCATCTTAGCCTTCAACCAAGGACCAGGACCTGAAATTGATGAAATCCACAATCCCAGCAATCTCAATCGTTTAATTAACACTATAACATGATCAACATTTTTTAGTTTCTTTGATTGCATTCGTTTCTAATAATTGATTTAATCTTATAAATACTTTTTTTTAAAAAAAGTGAATGAAAACAAAATTAATTAATTTAAAATAGAAAAAGTGTAAAAAAAAGAGAAAGAAATTTGCTTCAATTTTTAAAGTAGAGGAATGAAAGCTTCTATTAAAATCTATATTTATATAACAAAGAAAAACTCTGTACTAAGTGCACGGGTTGAATTTGATTAAATTTGTTATCCAATCTGATCAAAATTTTATCAGTTATGTTGATTAGGTTTGTGCAACTTTATTGATAGACCCAATCCAAACTAGTCTAATCATGAACGGATTAGGTTGAGTTGAACTAATCGAGTCTAAATATTTTAAAATTAATTTTTTATTTTGTAAAAATTTAAAAAAAAATTGAAACAATAATTTTCATTTTTTGTAAGTATTGATGACTAAATACACTAAAAAAAGATTAAATTGTGACAATATTTAATTAATAAAACTAACGGTTTGAATGCTAATACGATTTTAATTTTTTAGATAGAAATAATATATAGTATAAACAGGGATGGGTCCCAAAACCTTATAAAGGGGTACTGAACTAAATGTCTAGCACGTAAAATTGAAATTAATTTTATATTAAATGATAATAACCTTTATTTTTATTATAATAACAATAAGTACACACCTAATTTTATACTAATTATAACTTAAACCAGTATGATGATAACAATATCAAGTATAACTAATTTTATACTAATTAACCTTAATCATTATTTAATAATAATATACAAAATTAATTTTATACTAATTAACCTAAAAATATAGATGTATATCAATAAACAGTTCCAAGGGAGGACGAGGGGGAGGGTGATGGGGTCTTGACAGCCCCCTTCTAGATCCGCTCCTATGCCCTTCTAGATCCGCTCATATTTATTGTACTATTAACATGAGAAAATATAAATAAAATTGAGAAAAAAATAAAAATAATAATTTAAAAAAGAAAAAAAATCATGAATAGTGGTTTAATTAATAAATTGTGTTAGCTAAATATTATTACATTTGGTATTTAATAATAATTTATGTATAATAAAAAAATTAATTATATGTTATAGGTTGGGTTGGATTTAAAAAATAAGAATTTATTATAAAAATTCATACATGAATTGGTCTAATTGAATTGGATTAGATTTGACCAAAATCCTTAAAAAAATCAATAAAATTATTTGGATTGATTTGAATAACCAATTACATGCAAACACCCTCTGTGCTATCTACTCCATCTTCAAATCATTTGATAACAATATTTTTTTTTCAAAGAACAATATTCATGATGACGATCATAATATAAATAATGTTATCGATTTATATAAAATTTATGAAATTTACTTTTTCTTTTCTTATGTAAAGAAATATATGTGACTAGAAACGTTATACCATTCAAGTCTTCCCCCTTCTTGAGTCAAATATCACTTTCGTGCAATATCTACCTTTTTGCGGCAATACGAAGTCATGAATAACACTACACGGGTCATATAGATTAAATATTTAATAGTATAAAGTAAAATATTTTAAAATTATAAGAAAGGTGTTAAGACTCTTAATTTTAATTTTTAAAAGATTAATCTAATAAATAAAAGTTTTTTAGTAGTATTTTATAGTATATTATTATAGTTAATGCTAAATGAAATAGATTGAATATTAATTGCAAAAATTATGAAAGTACGTTTCTTAATATAATAACTGATTAAAATATATTAATTTAACTTATTATAAGCCTCATACAATATTCATTAACTAAAATTAAAAAAGTGAGCATACTTGAGAAAAAATGCATACATAAATAAATTATATAATATAACTTTTTTATAACATTAAAAATCATACAAAAAATACTTCAATTCTTTATATATATATATCATGTTACCACATAAAAATCATGCAAATAAAAATTTGCAGAGATTATCTTTCTCTTTTTTAAAGGATAAAATATTTAATAAGTTATTATGCATGTGTGAATTGGACGTTGAATTATTTTTTTATACATAAGTTTGATTTTAATTGTATTTTTTGTCTCTAGATATGACAATTATGTGATTTTAATTTTCTCTGTTTTATCCTTAGATATAACAAATGTGTGATTTAATATCCAAGATTTGATAATTTCAACTTAACTTATGCTCTTATCACAAAAAATAGATAAATTATATTTATTACATAGAACTTAAGTATTTTTGTTATTGAAAATATGCAAGTAAAATCTATCTTTTTTCTTTAATTAGGACTTATGTACGTGATATTATATAAGAAACCGCAGACTGATAGAAAAGATATATAAGAAAACATAGCTTAGGAGGAAGTGACCAGATTTTGAATTATTGTGGTTTGGAAAGGTGTTTGATGTTCTAAAACAAAAGTATTTCAATTTATGCAAATAATTTATAATTTAATAGTTTAATTTAATTTTTTATGAAATATATTTAAATAATTTATAGGTTGTATTTTTCATATAATAAAATTTTATTAAATAAATAGTTAATGAAATTATTTATCCGAACTCAGCTTAATAATGCACGGTTCACTGCTTACCTATTATTTATTCATTTTTTAAAGTTCAGGCACCGGAGGCTGGAAACTAGATTGTTCAACAACAAACCATATCAGTTTAATTTAAAGGCAAAATGCTAAGAAGACCCATACGGCATTGGTCAGGAACTTATAAGAAAATATCGAGTTAAACATTGGGGAGATCTTAACCATTAGACCATAAAGCAAATACTTAAATAAGTGATGAGTTTGACATTTTATCTTATGATAAAATATTAAGACTTAGTTTTATCGGTTTTATTTTTATTTTTATGATGTTTAATGTTTTCATTCCTACTCAATATAAATTTTTTTTTCATATTTATACTTCAATAAAATTAAAAGAAATTTTTTATTAAAATACACGAAATTATATTATTTATGACTTTTTTTACATTCTCTTATAATCTTCACAATAAATATTTTTTTCATTTAATTTCTTAACCAATGTCCTAAAAATATTGATTAACATGACGCTAATTTGAATACAAAATTTATAATATTACAAGGTGAAACTATATTTTTGCTTACTCTTCAAGGCCTTAAAGTCAAGTGATTATTCAATTAGAATTTCATTTCACATTTATACTTCAATAAAATTAAAAAAAAATTATTAGAATACACAAAATTAGGTTGATTATGACTTTTTTTAGCACTCTTATAATCATCACAATAAATACTTTTTTCTTTTAATTCCTTAATCAGATCCTAAAAAATACTTTTGCTTACTCCTCATCGCGATAAAGTCAGGTGACTATTCAAAACGACACTAATACTAGTAATTAATTATGTTGATACTCCATATATTTTCCACCACCTTGAATTCCACCAGGTATAATCTATTTACGCAGTCCAGTCAATGTTCCTTTGATAATGCAACATCTTTCTTAATTCGATTGGCTAATATGAATCTATGATAAAAAAAAAGATAATATATTTAATGAAAAAAATTATTAAATGTTTTTTTGACAAAAAAAATATTAAAATGTTATAATCATTTTAATTCACTTTCATTTAATAAAATTTAAGTTATTAATATAAATATTGTAAATTTATATAAATGATGTCATATAATAGTTTAATTATATACATATATTAAGAATACAGTGATTTACATTAGACGAGCAATCCGGTATTCAAATCTATAGTTTGTAAGGAGAACCAGACATGTTGACATTTTAACAATATTCAAGTATGCTTAAAGAAATATACACTTTGGATAAATTTATCCTTATGTTTATAAGATAAAAAAAATAAGAAAATAAAATAAACTAAATATTTTCATACAAGTTTTGGAAAATTAAATGAAAAAACAGGAGAGAGAAGGGACAGATTTAGGTGGGGGCAAGTACAGGCCTTGGTTTCTCTTCGCTCCTTCCCTAAATATCTTTTGTATATATATGAGAAAAATTGATAAAAAAAAATATTAAGCTAATATTTATTTAATTTTCTTATCACAATAAATTTTATCATTAGTTTTACACATATATCATTAATGAATATTTTTGTGAAACTAGAGAGAGAGCAAAATGAAACTAAAACATTGTTGTAATATATATATATATATATATATATATATATATATATATATATATATATATATGAGTCTTGATATTTTTGTGGGTCCTGAGTGAGAGACTCTAAGTATTTTAAAATAAAAATATTTAAAAAAAATTATAAATATGTAATTTCAATAAAAATAATACATTATGTGAATAAAATTTTAACACTATTATAAAAATTGTTTATTACGATGTACCAATAATGACGAATGGCAAAAATCGTTGTTCAAGAGAACATGGTGACAGTGTTGTAATTAAGTTCATTGACAACAAAGATGATTTTCAAATAATTGTTTTCGAATTGTGAGTTTAAAGATGGTTATCCCAAAAACGATCGTAATTGAACTTGAGTACAAAGACGACCATCTTTGAATGATACTTATCATTCTCACATGTTCTCTTTACTAGACAGCATAAACATTCACACATCACGCATCTCGTAGTCTCGTGTGGTGTTAATGGCATCTCAGATCTAACAATGCAAGTGGTTCAAATTAGTTTCTTGAGTTTTGGCTCGAGGCCTAGAGTTTTGAAGGTGGATGGGTGACGGAAGGGGACGAAGACCCAACCCGATTTGAAGGATCTCGAAGCGCTGGTGTTATTGGTGAAGAGCCTCTGCTTGTGCGAGACACGCTCGAACTCCTTGCCGTGTAAGGTCACATGCGCGAGGTATGGTGAGAGGAGCATGTGGCAGTGGTGCTTCAAGAGGCGAAGTGTGAAGCTACACCTCTCCTTGAGCGAGTCCTGTGCAGTCTCCACGTGGTGCGTCCATGCGACGCGGTGGCCACGGAAGGGGTGTTGTTTGACGCAACAATGAAGGA
The DNA here is from genome assembly GCF_000004515.6 of Glycine max. NCBI lineage: Eukaryota > Viridiplantae > Streptophyta > Magnoliopsida > Fabales > Fabaceae > Glycine > Glycine max. The sequence continues at coordinate 16,989,449 of NC_016089.4, forward strand.
GATGCGGTTTGATTACGACAAGCGGGAGAGAGTTAATCAGTGGCATGCAGTTGGGGGCGTGGTTCGTGGCATTGAGGTAAAGGTGTGTGTAGTGGTAAAGGTCGTTGAGGTTGACACCTCAGTAGCCGCTGAACTTAGGAATCTCAAAATACGAATACGGAGAAAGTAGATCTTGCAGAGAATGAAGCAACAAGAGAATTTGCGATGGAAGAACATTCTGGAGAACAATAAGTAATTAACCCTAACAAAGACCACATTTGTGATAATATCTCCATTTTTGTGTGTCTTAGTGTTTTGGTTTGATTGAGAATTAATTTGTGGAAATTGGAATTGAAGGGTTTGGGTTTTCAGGGTTCTTATGCAGTGTGTAAAAGAAGGAATATGCTTCTTATAAAAAAAAAGGCAATGGGTAGGGCACATGGGATTCTATGTTCAAAGTTCAAACCAACAAGGTGTTAGGTAGTTAGCAACTTCATGTTAACTTGGGGGATACATGTGTGTTTCCTTTGGAGTTGGACCTGTTCTTATCTGTGAATGAAAAAACAAGGTGGAGGGTGGTCATAGGTCATGCTCCATTTCATTTTAAGCTCATCTATTGTTGATTATTACAGTTTAATAGGTGTAGCGAGTCCTACTCAATGGGAAAGGCTTTGATGGTTGTTTTAGTTCAGTAATCAGTATTATAGCTTGCATTTTGATAGTAGTGTCATCCTACTAAGTGCCCACGACTTGATGAATAATATTGGTTCCTGTTGTCTGTAGATGCCTCAATTTCTTAGAAAGATGGATGCCTCAATTTCTTAGAAAGATGGATGCCTCAATTTCTAGTAGGATTGTTGGAAACTGGTTTGAAATACAGAGAAAGAGTTAAACATGTATGGATTGGCTTAATGTAAGAAAACAACATGAAAACAAATATTGAGGAATGAGGACAAGAGAAAAACTTATAGTTGTGTGAATGCCAACTACGTTTCTTTTTTGTTTGTAAGATCTCAAATTTCATTGTATATTTTTTATGTTGGACAAGCACCCATAACAGTGGAAACATGCAATCATTAAGTTAGCTCACTGACCTCACTCAATTTGCTCTCAATCGTGGCGTTCTTCTCTAGTTGTTCAACAAGTTTTTTTCTTAAATTAGAATTAAAGCAACTACAATCATGGCTTATACTTTTTATATGGGGGATGAGAAATTAAGTATACCATATTTGAGACAAGGAATTTCAATAAGCATAGTAAAGATGCGTTTCAAACACTTTTTTCTACCAAAACCAATAGAACATTACGAGGCCTACTCTTTCTAAATAGATTCAAAATATTTTTAAAGCTCATCTGAAGTGGCTTCAATCAATAAAACCCTTGTTTTGATCCTGAAGGTTAAGGGATGTGTTGATGTTTACTTAATTTAGGCCGATAAATCTATGTAGTCAACAATCAATAGTATTTGATTTAAAATATATATAATAATAATTTAATACAACTTAACGGATCAGCGGGTTCAAATATTAAAACATATGATCCAACTCAAAACTCAACGGGTTTGATTGGTTCAGCTCAGGTATAACCCAAATACAAAAATTATTCAACCCAAACTATTTAGGTCAATTTGGATCTATGGGTGACCTGCACATGCTTATAGCACTATTGACTTTGATGAGACAGTATTGATGTCGACATGACACTTATGTAGACTATTGACATAACACTTATATGACAAGAGATTAAATAAAATGAAAAATGAAAAGGATCTTGTTAAGAGTTAAACACAAACCTTTTATTTCAAGACAAAACAATAAATCACTAAGACACTTTTCTTGTTTAGCTAATTTTATAAACACTATTTTATATGTATCATTTGTTAAAAGTTATTAATTTTCTTCTAACAAGTATAACATATGTGCGGACACACGAACTAGTTGCAAATTTAATATATGGTATAATTGTATCCATTTAATTGTAATTGTGTAGAATTTAATAAATGATTACCAAGATTAATTAAAATCAAACTGCTAAAGATACAAATATACACTAATTTATGAGAGCGTAAGAAAGTGTTTAAAAACTTAAGAAACATCGTGCTTAAATATATTCATTCATTTATTTGTTAATCCACCATTCACCATTTTCAATATACTATACACCGTTGCGTTTGAAAGCAATTTGTATTCTTTGAAGACCAAACATATATCTCTTCTACCATGATCAATCATTTATTTATACCTGGCCAGTACATCTTTTTCAAATAACTTATAACTGTAAGAAATCAAACAGGATGAACTGCATTGAATTAAAGCAAATGCTTATAGTTCAAGTGATGGAAGTCAAGGTCATTCAGCAGCTTCGGTCAGAAGAAATTTGAATTTTTTGAAGCCTACCCTCTATCGCCCATTATCACTACCTCATGTGGATGAAGATGGTGATGAGGACATGGAGATGAATCAGCAAGGCATTGAGAAAGGAATATGTGTTCTAGCAACCAAATGTACCAATAACAACATTCTAAGGATAAAAAAATCATTTCCAACAACCAAAACTACAAGAGAAATTGAAAGCATTCAAAGCAAGCAGTTTGGTGAGTATATTAAAAGACTAAATTTGCAAGCAAGATGATGAAAAGAAGTAAATGAAAACCAAATCTAATAATATTAGAATATATAATATATTTCACATAATAAAGTTGTCTATTTAGGTTATAAGTGTGCAAAATTAAATATTTAATATAATTATACATATTTAGTTGTAACGGTATAGAACTTAGTAAATGAGAATCAAAACTAATAAGATTGAAATATATAATATATTTTATAAAATGATGTTATCTATTTAGTTTGAAAGATATTCATGGTTACTCATGTTTTAAAATTTTATAAACGATGAAATACATATTTAATTTTATTGAGATTATTGTTATTAGACATGTTATTTTTATATTGTTAGTATATTATTTATAAAAGATTAAACTATGAAGTAAAAATTTAAAACTACTTACATATTGAAATGCATTCATAATAAATATATTAAAGAACAATTACAATACTAATTTAAAGCATTAGCACGACAATGTCATGTGATAAATGTTAATAAAAACATGAGAAAAATATTTTTTTTAAATTTAGAAAACAAAATTAAACCCAAAAAAATTAAAACGTATTTAATCTTATGTTTATATATAATTATTTTTTAAAAAATGTATAAATGATGGTTACGATAAACATGACAATGAAGTACCACTAAATTGTATGTTATTCCTTATTCATGCTCTTCAACATCGTCTCCATCCCTGTCACTGATCCTTGATTACGATAAATATTTTGCATTCATCCATGATTTTGTATGGAGTCATGTATATTTATTCAGTCTTCATCCAGCCTACTAAAATGATTATTATTTTGTAACAAGTCCAATAATCACCAATATATTCAAAAAAGAAGATTTTTGAAGAAATGCAAAGTATGCCCCACATTTTTTGTTGCTAGAGACATAAATAAAACCAATTAACTTTGAGCCAAATGCTATCCATTAACGGCAAAAGCAAATGAAACAGTCAATGCACATATAATAGAAGATCAATAGTATCAATGTAGATCATACGTTGGTGGAATTAGAACAAGTCTTTTTAAAATAATTGTTGCCTTCACCACGTGATAAAGGAGCATGATTAGACCCAAAGATTTTATTCCTCAAGTCATTATTAGAAACTAGACCTTGTAGGGTTCGTAGAGGGAATTTTTTTGATCCTTGCCTTGTATGAGCAGGTGAAGAAACAACAGAACTTTGTTGAGAAGTTGACCGACTAACACACTGTTCAAAAACACTCATGTACACAGAAAGAACTTGCTGCTCACGATTTATAAACTCTTTTGCAAGCAACTCAATTTCAGCAATCAAGTCTTTTATCTAAGAAAAAAGGACGGAAAATGGAAGAAATAGTTATTTATTCTCCACTAAACGTACATTAGTAGCCATATTAGAAAGAATATTATAAATTTAAAAATTACATCAAGCAGAAACCATGTCGATGCCGCACATTCCAATCAAAATATACTATCTACCTATCAAGTGAGAGTGAAAGAGTCCCTTTTAGTTATATATCATCGAATGAGGATCCTTTACATGAGAGTTATATATCATTTCAAAGTTGTGCCTCAGATTCCCAAAGGCTATAAGCTTATAACACACATGAGAACTACAAAGAGCTTAATTTGTATGCACTATTAGTGTAAAAAATTCGTTAATTAATAAGAAAGCATGATTGACATAACTTTTAAGATAGTTATTATAAAATTAATAAATTTATAAGAAATCATTTACCCTGTTAGTACATACATTATTTTCTCAACTGCATAACATGGTTTCCCAAAAGTTGACCATGAAAGGTTTTATCTCTAGCACACGCTATCTGACCTTTGCAGCTTAAAGTCTGTACAACGCACAGGATCAATCACATCTTATTTTAATAGATTAGAAGAATGGCAGAGTGGTGATCAAATTTCTGACCATTTGGTCACAGAGGTTCTGATATCTTATTAAAAGACATAATCATCCTGAAAGCTTAGTGTGTTAGTAGATGGAGGCTTAAAAATGAGCTGCACGTTGAAAGTAGATAAGCTGACAAGGAAATTAAGAAGCCATTTACGAGAATGTTATCAAAATTCAGTGTTACCAGGTTCAAGTGTAGGATTCTTCATGTTATAAATTTTATGCATCTTTTACAGAGGGCATCAACAATCTTCATATTGCAGTTTGGATATCATCTTAGTTCTAATATGAATCAATGAAATAGTGCAAAAAGTGAAATCAGGACTGAAGTTCGTTACTTGAGATGCAATAAAGATTTACTAACATGATAATCAGCCACATATAAAGTTAAACAGCTAAGCCTTTTATTATTTCGTGGTAACTTGGATAAATCTTGAAAGCCATTAAGAACAAAAGACACGAGAATGCCAAATTACCTGGGCAGTAAAGTGCCTGTGTCTAGGAGATAAAGTACTTGAGGTTCGACCCATCACCCTTTCGAGCAGAATGCCCATGGATATCAATAATAATTTAGAGGTAGAAATTTAGAAATAAGAACCTTAACTGATGCCTCAAATGAATGTTAATCACCTAAAAAGAAGAATGTAATATCAATAATAATTTATACTATGGGTTCTATTTTAATTATCCATATTCTTACTCTACTAATAGGGAAATTTACATCTTGACAAGCCCATAGTGTTACAAGTAACAGCTATGAACCGCAAGCAACCAGGCCCAGATGTGATGACAGCAAGAAGTTAGTAGAGGGAAGGCCTAAAAGAGGAAGCCACACTCGTAGCTATCTGAAAGATTACGTGCTAGAAGCTTAAGTATTCACGGGTGCATACAAAGGCACAACGATAGCGTAGGTATCTTCTAGAAGCTTAGGAAGAATAAAGAATATTCGTTGTTAACATTTCTGTTAAGCAGTTAGGTCGTTACGTGATAACAGAATGTATAAAATGCAAGAAAATGCTCGTGAATAATATCAGAAAACGCATTCTCTAGTTCCCTTCTCTATCTCTCTCTCTACCCTTCTCCGTCCTTGGAGGTTGTTTGGGCCTCAAAAGCCAACCCTAACATTGGTGCTTTCATTTGCTCTTTTCCGCCATGGCCGAAGCTACACGATCCAAGACCAGTGTTGATCGCTGGGAAGATGCCTTTGCGAAGCTTTTTGCATCAATGACTTCAAAGTTCGATGATCTCCTTAACCGTATGAATCAGTTAGAGACCTCGCATACCAATTCTCACATTCCACAGGCATTTGCAAGTGCTTCATCAGCCGCAACGGCAAATGCGGCTTATCGGTTGAAGCTGGAGGTTCCTCGCTTTGATGGATCAGATCCTGAGGGATGGATATTCAAGATTACGCAATTCTTTGAATATCATGCGACACCAGACCATGATCGACTTACGATAGCTTCATTCTATATGGAAGGTCCTGCTTTAGCTTGGTTTCAGTGGATGTATCGCAGTGGCCAACTCTCTTCTTGGTCAGCTTTTCTACATGCTATCCATGCAAGGTTTTCGTCTTCAGCTTACGAAGATCCTACGGGAGTACTGTGTAAATTGACGCAACGCTCAACTGTGTCGGTGTACCTCTCGGAGTTTGAAGCTCTCGCTAATAGAGTTATCGGCCTTCCGGCGCCATTTGTCCTTAGTTGCTTCGTATCAGGACTAAGTCCTACGATTTGAAGGGAGGTGCAGGTCATGCAACCTCATTCCTTGGCTCAGGCAGTTTCGTTTGCAAGACTCCATGAAGAAAAGTTGCTAGACAGTCGCCGGCAGGGAGCTCGGTCGTCCCCCACTACACCCTCTATTACGACCCCTGCACGACTCTCGCCTTCCCCTAGCGTGACCCCACCAGAATCGTCCTTACTGCCGCCCATGGCCAAACCACGCTCCTCCACCATTCCCTTTAAACGATTGACGCTGACGGAACTAGCTCTTCACCGTGAACAAGGTTTATGTTTTAACTGCGATGAAAAATATTCGCGTGGTCATAAATGTGCTTCTTCCTTATTCTTATTGGTCACAGAGGAGGATGAGTATGCTCAGGAAATTGATCTCGGGCCTTCATCGTCAACTCTTCCTCCTTCTTTGCAGGATTCGCCACCAGTGTAGATTAGCCTGCATGCACTCTCCGGCCAAGGAGCTCCAAAGACCTTGCGTCTCACTGGCTTAATCAAGAATTGTCGTGTCCAAATCCTCATCGATGACAGGAGTACACATAACTTCCTGCAACAGGAGCTGGTTTCTTCCCTACAATTGAGTCCTCAAAATACCTCCACACTGCGAGTGACGGTGGGTAACGGTGAGGAGTTACAATGCAACCAGGTATGCATGGATGTATCAGTGCAGATTCAGAAGCATGACTTCAAGGTGGATTTCCATGTGCTACCCATTCGAGGGGCTGACGTAGTCCTCGAAGTGCAGTGGCTTAAATTCTTGGGACCTATCCTAACGGACTACACAACTCTTACATGAAATTCATTTATGATGGCAAGTTGATTGAACTCATGGGGGATCACGATACCTCTCTTGATCAGATTTCACCTTCTCAGCTGCGTCGTCTGGTAGACACAGGTAACACTAGCACTTATTTTCACATTAAGATGGAACCTCACACCACGACACCATTACCATTGACTCATCTGATACCAGCAATCCAAAAACTCTTTACTAAACACTCCTCCCTGTTCCAACCATTGTCAACTTTACCTCCATCGCGACCCACAGACCACACTATCACGCTTCTCCCGAACTCTGCCCCTGTTAACGTTAGACCCTATCGCTACCCCCATTATCAAAAGAAAGAAATAGAAAACCAAGTAGCCTCCATGCTCAGTCAAGGCCACATACAACATAGTTCGAGCCCTTTCTCATCTCCAGTTTTGTTGGTAAAGAAACGCGATGGAACTTGGCGTTTTTACGTTGATTATAGGGCACTCAATGCGATTACAGTACGTGATCGTTTTCCCATACCCACAGTGGATGAAATTTTGGATGAGCTGGGAGGCGCAGTCTGGTTTTCTAAGTTGGACTTGATGCCAGGGTATCATCAAATCCTGATGAAAGAATCCAATACGAGCAAAACCGCCTTCCGCACTCACCATGGGCATTATGAATTTTGTGTGATGCCTTTCGAGCTATGTAATGCCCCTTCGTCCTTCCAAGCAACGATGAACAAATTGTTTCAGCCCTATCTACGAAAATATATCATCATCTTCTTTGATGATATATTGATATACAGTCGCGACTTGGAGGAACATTTGAAGCATTTGGAAACCGCATTTCAAGTGTTGATGGATGGTAAGTTTACTCTCAAGTTTGCTAAATGTTCCTTTGCGCATAAGCATATAGATTACCTGGGGCACATTGTTTCCAGCAATGGTGTGCAACCTATACTAGAGAAGGTACAAACTATTCAAAGGTGGCCGCAACCGCGTACAACTCGAGCTCTGCGTGGCTTCCTTGGTCTAGTAGGATTTTATCGCAGGTTCATAAGGGGTTACGCTACTTTGGCTGCACCTCTTTCACAGCTATTAGCCAAGGCAGATCTCGTGTGCTCACCAGAAGCGGAGCACGCGTTTCAAACTCTTAAGGATGCAGTTACGATGGCACCAATGCTTGCTCTTCCCAATTTTGCCAAGCCCTTTATGGTAGAAACGGATGCTTCGGGCTCAGGTATGGGTGCTGTGCTCTCGCAAGAAGGACATCCAATCGCCTTCTTTAGCAAGCAATTTTGTCCCAAGTTGCTTCGGTCCTCTACCTATGTTCGTGAGCTCGCCGCCATCACCGCCGCCGTCAAGAAATGGCAGCAGTACCTGTTAGGGCATCATTTCGTGATTTTAACAGATCATCGGAGCCTAAAGGAACTTATGAATCAAGCCATTCAAACGCCTGAACAGCACAAGTACTTAGCACGCTTGCTAGGATTCGATTATGTTATCCAATATAGAGCAGGCAAGAGCAATGTAGTGGCAGATGCATTGTCTCGATCGTTGGGGTCAGATACTGCTTCACTCTTCATTCTTTCAGTGCCATACTTTACCTTCCTTGAAGACTTACGTAAGGAGTTGCAGACAAACCAAGAGTTTGTAACCTTGAAGGAAAAGATATGTTTCGATACGAAGGCATATCCTGATCATTCGTTGACTCCTCACTTCATCTTATGTCGAGGTCGCATTTGGTTACCCTCAGATTGTTCATTTATCAAGACATTACTCTCGGAATTTCATCAATCTCCAACTGGGTGTCACAAGGATTTCCGCAAAACCTTAGATCGAGTGGCTGAGAACTTCATTTGGAACACTATGACGGTTGACACTCGAAACTTCGTTGCCAATTGTTTGGATTGTCAACTTATAAAATATGAACCTGCAAAGCCAAGGGGCCTGCTATGTCCATTACCAGTGTCGTCTCAACCATGGGAAGATCTCTTGATGGACTTCATCGTGGGACTACCAGCCTACCGTGGCAACACATGCATCTTCGTTGTCATGGATCGCTTCTCTAAGGGGGTGCATCTTGGCATGCTTCCCCCTCACTACACATCACAAGCTGTGGCTCAGCTGTTCATGGAGATAGTGGGCAAAATTCACGGCATGCCTCGAAGCATAACGTCCGATAGAGACCCGCTTTTCATCAGCAAATTCTGGAAAAGGATAAATTTCCGTGAAGACAAACTTCCTCAGATTAATCAGATCTCCTAGGGATATCTCATAATGTTCACTTAGCATCTTATCTTGCAGAACATATAATCTAGAGATTTTGATGTATAAAATAATCTAGTTTGTTAGATAGCTATCTAGCTATATAAATATAATTGTTAGATGACAAGGTAAAAGACAAATACAATAGTTTGCACTTTGGGTAGAAACTCACTGAATAAAGCACGAGCCAAACTATTACTTTCCATGTACTCATACACCAATATCAATTGATCCCTTTCCATGCAACATCCATGAAGTTTCACAAGATTAAGGTGATGCAAACAAGATATCATGCCTATCTCATTTAAGAATTCACGATTTCCCTGCCGTGACTTTGATGAGAGTTGTTTGACTGCTATCAATGTTCCATCAGATAATTGACCCTGCAATCCAACAGTTATTTAGAGTTTTAGATGCTACTTGATGAACATAATTTTTTTATGCTTCAAAGGAAAAACGTCGTTCACTCTAATACCTTGTAGACATGACCAAAACCACCTTCTCCAATCATATTATCTGGAGTGAAATCATATGTGGCATCTCTAATTTGTTTTAACGTAAATATCCCCTTCTGTGAATCTTGTCTTTCAGTACCTGTCCAATAAGTCAACATAAAACAAGTATTCATTGGAACAACTTGTTTCCTTTTATGTAGTAAGTTATCGCATTGTTTAAGAGTATTTGTGGAAAGCACAAATGCTTGTTTAGTATTTACCTTTTATTGTCCTAATTATTCGTTTGAAGTAGCCCTTCCACCAAAAGATTCCAACTATTATAAAGACAAGGCATAGAGCTGTAACTCCAAATCCCACTCCAACGATTATCTTATGCCTTGCATTTTTTTGGTCTGAACAAGGTTTAGAATCTGGCAAAGAAAATAAAAAAATCATGAGATCTAATTATCCTATAAAAAGAGAATATTAATGGTGCCAAAATATTTAAAAGCAGAAGGTAGAGAAGCATGTTTTACTTTCTAAGTCCCATACAAATACAATAATACAGCGTAACAAATTCCAGAATGTGAGAAAAATTGTAGAGTTCCAACAAAGTTAAGATAGTGAAACTCTATTTCATGCCCTTTGAATGTTATTCATAAAAAAAATAAAAAAATCCAAAATTGTTGTTCTTCCATATACCAAAGGAAGGACAAATTACACTTATTTGTCATACCAATTAAATGAGAAAATTAAACAAACAAACTAATGATCCATCTATATGAATCAAAGGATGGCTGTGGAGAATAAGAGAGTTGTCCTACTCCAATGCCTTTAATTATGCATATAAACTTATTTAAACCATAAAGATTACCGTGCAAAATATAGCACTGTCCTAAAGTTGAATGTCATTATGTACAATTGTTGAAAATAAAGGGCCCAAGGCTTCTAGAATGAATTTAAGCTGTCTGAGTCAATTCAGTGATAAATTTATCCAATTTTGTATTTCCTACTTTTCTCATTTAGTCGGGTATCTTTGTTAAAATAACAAATCCAAGAACAAAAAATTTATAGAATTTATAACTCAAGTTATCAAACTTGAGTTATAAATTCTATAATTTTTTTTTAAAGAATCATGAAAAGTGAAAAAGAATCTTCTATCAAATTTTAATGATCGGCAAAACAGAAAAATAAAATGACAGGAAATTAAAAGATCTGCTGGAGTTGATATAATTCATTCTATAAACAAAACCTTTGTGTTGTGCATCAGATTCATGGCATTTATAATGATAAAAGAGTGACCAGCACATAATATCTACTCTGAAGACAACAACAATTTAAGTTCATCACATAATTTCCACCTGCAGGAATTTCAGATCGTTCAAATGCAAATTCCCTCTGCAAAAATGAGAAAGGAATTAAAAAACAATAAATTTATATGGCACCGAAGCATCACAAAACTCATTTATGCACTCCCAACACATCAGAAATTATCTCTGACAAACCTTAACAGGAATCATTCTAAAGTTAGAAACTTTCAAATTCTGCAGATGTTGTGCTATCTCATTCTGAACATCGAATACTGCATCCTACTATTTTAATAAAAAAAAAATGGGAGAGGGCATAACGAATCAACTCCAGACTAAGAGAAAAACAGGGTCTAAATAAAAACAAAAGCAAAAATTATATAGGTTTATGCCAGAGATCAAAGTAGAAACTTACTTGCAGCTTTTTAGAGAAATCTATAGAAGAAAATCGAGACTCTTGGACATCTCTCTCGAGACTCATCATCTCTTCATAAACTATAATTAAAATTAAATTTACTATATTATTCAGTAATTAATTTAAACCTATTTTTTTATAAAAAATTTAATAAATTAATTCTAATATATTTTTTATATATTTCTGAAAAAATTAGATTATTATATAAATATTAATTGATAAAATACGTTAAAAATATTATTTTGTAATAATTATATTAACTAATTAGATTTAAATTATTTTATATTATTTAAAATTTTTGTATATGAAATTATGTTATACAATTTATAAGTAAAAATGATTTTATTGGAGTTCAAAGTACATATATTGAGTCTTTGGCATGTAATCATGTTAAATAGAGAATAAGAGTTTTATTGTTAACAATGATCTTAAACATTTAGTTCTGTAAATCATATTTGTGGTCTTTACCGTAGAAAAATAAAAATATTTTAATTTATAATAATATGGAGTCTTTGACACGCGTTTGAGTACAATACATGAAGAGATAGTTTTACGGGACACGATGATATTGAATGAAATTGTCTCCCATGAATAATATTAGTGATTTATATCATAAAACTAAAGTAATTTAAATTATTATATTATAGATAAGTAATTTAAAATTATTATATAATAAAAATGAATTTAATAAATTACTTCTGAACATATAATGAAATTTATATAAAAACATTAATTATAATTAAATTTGTTTTAAGTATAAAAATCTTCATGATTTCATTTTAATATATTTAAAAAAGTAACATTATTACATTTATGTTAATAAATAAAATATCTGTATATGACGTTATTAAACATAGAATAAAAATAATAGTTTATAAGAAATACATTAATTAATTAGGAAATTAAATTAATTTCTAATACATAAATTTTAGTAGCATAATATAAATATTTATATTTATATTATTATTATACATTAATAAATTTGCATGTCAAATAAAATGAATAAATAAAATTAATATTAATAAAAAATTAAGATTTTTTGGAATAGAAAGAATAGAAAGAAAAAAAAAAGATTTTTTTGGAAGAAATTTGTTTAGGAAGTGTTGAGAGTGTTCTAATGAGAGTTTTACCGATAAATAGTTGATTCAAGTGATACTGAATTTGATCCTTTTAAATAAGATTTCATATTGGAGTCTTGTTGATAGAAAAAATATGATTGGAAGGAAGAATTCTATTAAAAGTGACTTCTCCAATGAAGATTAATCATCCACAAAGTTGATAGATATTTCATACCAATAAAATGGTTACAAAAAAAATATAATTACATTCATCACTTGCATAATCATTCTTGATATCGATGTTATTAAAATCGGACTAGTGATTGAACCTGTGAAGACACTAGTCTTCATGATCTAATCATGATTGAATTGGTTATATATTTTTTAATATTATATAATAATATAAAATAATGATGTATATAACTATTATAAGTTAGTAAAAACAACTAAATTATATGTTTCATAAGAAAAAATAGTAATAGTTGACAAAATAAATTATACTCATAATATATATATATATATCTAAAAAATATTAGATTAAATTTCAAAAAATTAAAAATAAATAAGACTTATTAATATCAGTTTTTAGCACTAGTTTAATGTCGATTTTTGGCTGGATCGACTGGTTCTAAAGTTCCCTAATTTTTTAGAGTCTTTGTACTGGTCACCACACTGGTTTCCAATAGAAATGTTGGTCCAATACGATTTTTAAATTCATGATTAATACACATAATAATTATTTAAAATTCATCAAACAACCTTTTTGATACTAATAGCGTTGGCATAGCTAGATTTATAGCGAATAACAACTTTTAAGTTCATGAAAAATTCTACAAAATTAAATGAATAAAAATATTCAACTTTTTTATTAGAAACAAAAATGCATTAATAATTGCAACAACAATATATATCAACAAGGAAAGATGTTACAATATATATATATCAAGATTTAGATGAATGTGGCATTTATAATTGTATAATTTTATTGTCAATGTTGACTTATAATTTGGAAAATATTGAATTAAAATTAGGTCAATTATAATTTTGGTTCTCTATTTTACTTAATATGATATTTTGGTCTCCCATCTTAAAATAGATACATTTTGGTCTCCTTATTTTAAATATCCATAATTTTGGTTCAATTAACAATTTTTTCTATATTATATTTTTATTATTTTGGTCAAACTAAACTCTAGATCGAACATTCATTTAAAGTAATATAAAGAAATGATTCCATTAATTAAAATATAAAAAATAAAAAATGTAGACAAAAATAAAATAAAACCAAAATTATGATTTTTTTTAAAATAAAGAGACTAAATGTCTCTATTTTTAAAATAAGAAACCAAAGTTGTGAATTTAACAAAATAGGAGAACAAAGTTATATTTAAGCATTAAGTTTATTTTAACTAAGTATCAATTAATTTTAAATTTTTAAAAAAAGCTGTAGAACTTAACAAATAAATTAATAAAACATAATTTTCAAAAAAAATATATAAAAGAGAGTAACATTAAGATTAAATTTCTTGTTTATTATTTTGTAAAACAAGCGTATGGTAAAAATCTATATTTCAGTTAACTAAATTGTAAATAATAGCTTCGGATCCGGATATATAACTACAACAAACTCTATAGTGACATATCTATTAACATTAGGCTAAAATGTATTTTGCTTTCCTATAATTTTGAATTTATGATTTTAATTTTCTTATTTTTAAATTGAAATATTTAGTTCTTTTATTTTTTAAAATAAAAATTTTAGTCCTTAACAAGAGATTAAATGAAGTAAAAAAAATATATTTATAAGAATTGAACCTATGATCTATGATCTTTTATACAATGACAAGTCAATAAACCATTATCTTGTTTTGGAGGATCTTATAAGCAAAATATTCTATATATCAGTACACCAATATTTATTAATTTTTTTAATTATAAAAGTTTATTAATTAAACAAATTTATTTCTTATATAAATCTTTTTACTTTTATTTTATATCGTTTTACATATTTTTATCTTGAATACTGTAAATATTTTTATTTTTATTTTACCAATTTATAATTGAATTTCATAATTTCATATGAAAATATTTTCATAAATAATTCTAAATAATTTATACAAATTTTGCAAACTGATTTTAATAAATAGTTATTTTTAATCTATTTATATAAGTCAATATAATTACATTAATTACCATGTAAATTATTTTATTAATTTATATAAATTATGTAAATTCAGTTTAATATTTAAATTACTTTTATTATAATTATATAAATTAATAAAATTTTAATATTTAATTTTTTTGAAAACTTACATGTCAATATTTTGTTTTAACTATAAAATTTTATTTAATAGATAATTTTTTATTCCAATTATATATATGAAGAAAATTACACAAATGAATATATACATTATTTTATGTAATCTATACAAATTATGTAAATATATTTTAATATTTAAATTATTTTTATTATAATTATATAAACTAATTTTTAAATTTTTAATGTTTTGAAAACTTGTTAATATTTATGTTTTAATTATAAAAATATATTTAATAAATAATTTTCTTATTCCAATTCTATAAATCAAGAAAACTACATAAATTAATATGTAAATTATTTATATAGTTTATACAAATTATGTAAATTTATTTTAATATTTAAATTACACAAACTTTTATATAGATTAATCCCTTAATCATGCTTGGAGTTGGATTCCCTAGAGATGGTAATCACTCAATAGAAAGTCCAAGGTCTAAGGCCCAAGGCCAAAAAAGGTTTTTATAAATAGAAATGAGATTTTCTAGGTAACAACAACTATTCATCTGCATTTATTGCTCTGAGTCGAAATCTTACTTGGATGTTGGAGTGCTTCATGCAGGTATACCATTCTTCGAAAAATCGCTTCACTAACTGTTAAATGAGGATACATTGAAGTAAAGGACAAGAGAAGGAGTAGGGTATCCAACCACCTTAGGCAGTAACATTTTGGCGCCACCATGGGCCCCTAGTAAAATCAATCCCTGACACCAAGTGTTATGGAAATTACTAGAACAGAAATGACACAATAGCCTAACCAATTTAGCCATTAGTCAATGAAGATGAAGTACATGTTGAGGACTAGACAAACTTGCCATCGCCTATATGACAACTACAAAAGCAAATATCATGATGCTTTGCCAACATGCTCAAGAAATTTCTGCCCTCTATCAAGAGAATGTCTAACTTTGGAGTCTTAACAAAAGGTGGAGGTCAGGCAATGAAACTTAGATTCATCATTATGATGAGTCTAAGATATATGCCAGTCCCCAAATCATGAACAGTGTTCAACAAGATACACAACATTTATCTGCCACCACTATAAGTAGATAACTACAACAATACAAGAACCATTTCGTCCTTGAAATCATGGAATCCACACTACCTTCAATTGGAAGAATTTGACCATTAACAATTATGATGATACCATTGTTCCAGATGAGCACTTCAATGTGTATGTCACCCAAGTCAGTTTATACACCATAGACGATGTGGTCCTATGACACATTTTTCCTACTTCACTAAAAGGGCAAGCCTTGAACTAGTTTATGCGACACCCATCTAATACTATCGATTCCTTTGAAACTACAAAAAAATGGTCTAAATGGGGGTTATTTTTGGCTTTACCTACGGTTAAAACCTTTGTTAAGTGTCTTTCTTGCGGTTATGCTTATCGTTGGCATAAAGGTTGATGTAAGCTCCATTGGAGCTTGTAGGCCTAGGATATTCTTCATCAATGGATTCCTTTGCTTCTTGGAAGATGAATGACAGCCGAATGGAGAAGGAAGAGAGAGAGGAGGCGTCACTTCAAGGAGAAGATGAGTCTAGAAGAAGCTCACCACCATAGGAGGCCATGGATAAGAGCTTGAAGGAAGAAGGAGATGAATGAGGGGAGAGGGAGAGAAGAGCACAAAATTTTGTGCACTAAGAGAGCTCTGAAATCTGAAGTTTAATTTTCAAATGATCAAAGTTCAAAAAATGCACACACATGACCTCTATTTATAGCCTAAGTGTCACACAAAATTGGAGGGAAATTTGAATTTCAATTCAAATTTCACTTGAATTTGAAATTGAATTTGTGGAGCCAAACTTTGGAGCCAAAATTTCACTAATTATGATTAGTGAATTTTAGTTATGGTTCAGCCCACTAATCCAAGATCAATTCCAAGATTCTCCACTAAGTGTGCTTAGATGTCATGATGCATGTAAAGCATGAAGGACATGCACAAAGTGTGACTATATGATGTGGCAATGGGGTGTAGTAAGCAAATGCTCACCTCCTCTTCTAAAATTTAATTGGATTGGGCTTCTATCAATTCAATTAAATTTATTTCCAACCACACACATCAAATATTCACTTAGTGCATGTAAAATTACAAAACTACCCCTAATACAAAAACTAGTCTAGGTGCCCTAGAATACAAGGGCTGAAAAATCCTATATTTCTAGGGTACCCTACCTACATTATGGAGCCCTAAATACAAGGACCAAATATAATGACATCCTAGTCTAATATGTACAAAGCTAATTGGACCCAACCTTGGCCCATGGGCTCAAAAATATACCCTGAGGTTTATGAGAACCTTAGGGCCTTCTTCAGCAGCTCTAGTCCAATCCTCTTAAAGCCTCTTGCTCATGGCTCTAGTGACTGGTCCCTTCCTAGGGAGGATTGCATCAAAGGTTCCCATACATGCTGGAGAACAACTCGTTCAATGGTGCTGCCCATGAAGATCATATGTAGAACCCAAGGAAGTTTATTTTAAGTTGACTAACACGACAAAACAAAATCGTGTACTTTCCTATGTATGTTGAACTCACTAGGCTTGTTTTACCACAATTTTAGGAGTTAAATATTCACTTAGGATAAAAAATTCAGCCAGCAATTCAATCACCAAAACTCAAATTCACAATAGACACAATCATAAGGAAACCTAAAAGTTCAAGAAAAGGTTCACAATCAAAGACTCTTTAAGAATTTTGCATGAACATGTTAAGGACTAATTTAAATGCAAGATTTGACTCAAATCAACTAATAGGCTGAAATAATTTCATACACTCATGAACAAAGGAGTTAGACAAAGAAACAAGAAAAATAAAATTCAGCACAACACAAGGAATCGTATGTGACAAGTTTCATGACTAGACATGACTTCTATGACAAAACTACAATAGGTGAACAAGTCACTCTAGATATTTGAGGTTTTCTTCTACTTTAATGTTTTTGTAAGAATTTTATGGTTTAGGTTTCAGCCACAAAAAATAGCAAAACAAAACTCAAAGGAATCTAACTCAAAACAATTCATGGTTTAAGAACAAGAACAAGAAATTTGAACCATAGAAAATCAAATTTAGCTTCTATAGCAAGTTTAATCGGTGGAAATTCTAAAAAATCATGTTAACAAAATTTAGCACAAGACATGTGATGAGATACATGGAGAAAAATGAAGAAACAACAATGGAGGAAAAGGTAAAGCTAAAAATTAATGGAGGTTTAAGGAGCACCTACTTGAAGCTCTTGTGCTCTGATACCACTTGATGGAAGTTTGCTCGAGAAACTTCTATGGAGGTTGAATCTTTGAGCTTCAATGAGGTCCTTCAATGGTGATTTTCAGCCATGGAGTTGCAACGAGAGATAAAGGAGAAGAGGTGAGAGGAGGCACCATCTACTAGAGAATAAGCCATGAAAGGAGAAACTTCACCACCAAGAGAGTGCCTTGGATAAGAAGCTTAGAGAGGAAGCTTCAATGGAGGAAAAAAATGAGAGAAAGAGAGTGAGGGGGGGGGGGGGGGGGGGGGGGCCCAAATTGAAGGGGAAAAAAGAGGGGGAAAAGTTGAACTTTTAAGTGGGTCTCCCAAATTTTCCATTTCTCAAAATTATGATAAGTGGTACACACGCTTCTATTTTTAGCCCAAGGCACTAACTAAATGAAAGCTTCCTTGAAAAACTTCTTTGAAAAACTTCCTTGGGAAGTTAGAGCTTAGCTACACACACCCTCTAATAGCTAAGCTCATCTCCTTGAGAAGCTTCCTTGAGAGGCTTCCTTGAGAAGCTAGAGCTTAGCTACACACACCCCTTTAATAGCTAAGCTCACCCCCATGCCAAAATACATGAAAATACAAAAAAAGTCCCTACTACAAAGACTACTCAAATGCCCTAAAATACAAGGCTAAAACCTTATACTACTAGAATTGCCAAAATACAAGGCCCAACAAAAGGAAAATATATTATAATATTTACAAAGAAGAGTGGACCCAATCTTGGTCCATGGGCTCTAAAATCTACCCTAAGGCTCATGAGAACCTGTTCGGCTTCCGGCAAGTGCACCAGATCACATAAGTAGTATAAAAAAGTAGGAACTGAGTATCGAACACTCGGGGAACTTGTGTTATTTGGTAAGCTATTTCAACAAATAGGCGTCTATTGTGTAAAAGTAAGTGTGAATATGAACAAGTGTATAAACTATCTGTGCCAAAAGAAAGAAAATCACACGAGAGAAATGATGTGTAAAAACAAGTAGAGAACACGTTGGCCTTCCTAATAGGTGCTTGATGCTAAAAAGATATTCTCTATCTAACAATGCTCATGTGTTCTTATGGTGTCTCCTGAAATACTAAACCCCGATTCCTCATGATAGCTTAGTCTAATCCTGATCAAGCATCGTTCGCAGATTCCTCTTGTAAAACTCAACTCAACCAGGACCGCATTAAGACACACATACTCAACTAACTTATCGCACCCCGATTCCTCATGAAAGCACGACAACTCAGCCTTGCACTATCAAGGACTTTAGAGTCAGACTAGTTTCCACTGTTGAATGACCCTAACAAAGCATGCATCCACGTGATCAAGGTAAAGGCATACTGGAATGAAAAGTAGATAGCACAGAGAACACACAAAACATCATTAAATAGATAAACATATATTTACATCAGGTACCTACAGGGAAGATCCAACAAAGGATTTAGCTTTCCATACCAGGAAGCCTTCTTAACAACAAAGAAAAGAACAAGATGAAAGATTGCAAAACTACAAGTGGTGAGGATGTCTCCTTCACCTCTAGGATCTTACAATCACTCAAAAACTCATCTCAAGCTCTCAAACCGGCTCCTACTTCGAGCTCTGGTCTCTACAGATCTTCACACAACAAAATCTCTCAAAACTCTCTGAAACTTAGACCTTTCTCTCTCTAGAAAACCTAGACATGCAAAGCTCTGAATCCCAGTCCAAACTCCCTTCACAAAATCTGATTTCAGGCTTAAATAGGTGGCCTTGTTCGTGCTCGTGCACTTAGCGCACGTTAGTGATTTTTGGCTTAGCGCGCCTTTCTCGCTAAGCAGATGAACTGAAGTGGTGCGCTTAGAGAGATGAAGCGGTGCACTTAGGGAGCCTGTACAGCTCATCTTCTTCTAGATTCTTCCTCGCGCTTAGCCCAGGAAGTTGCGCTTAGCGGATGCTCGCTAAGCCAGCAGATTGGCTTAGCGAGAAGGTGAAAATAGCCTTTTCCACAACTTACCTAATTAACCTAAAATTGAGATAAAATGATTATTAAACACCCAAAATGGAAATACTAAGTATTTATTACCTATAATTAATAGGAAATACTTATAACATTACAAAATAACCATAAATTGGGAGAGTTTGATACAATTTATACAAGTTTTATACACAAAAGTTAGTCATTTTCATCGACTAACAACTCCCCCAAATTTACAGTTTTGCTTGTCCTCAAGCAAAAAGAGAACAACTCACTTGTCCTCAAGTGACAATGACATGCAGTGACTATGTACAAAGGTGTATGCTACAAAGTGACTGATTGCATGATAAGAGAATGGAGTAAAATGCCCTCGTCACTTGTCTTTCACAAGGTATGCAGTTATCCAAAGAGAAGAATAAAATGTAACTTGAATAGATAGATGAAGTTAGGCATAAGACAGATATCAAGGAAAGTAGCTTAAACCATAGTCTCACGGCTACTGTTTCACTCAAGCACAAGTGTTTAACCTATTCATTAATAACAACTAGCAAGAGGTCCAATCTTTGAATTTCATCTCATGCCATAAAGTCAGAAATGTATAAATAGAATCAGGAGGACTTTCTCAGGTTTGTAGTGAGGCTTGGCTACAAAAATTCATTGGTTTTTTCAAGGATTCAAAGGCTTAGATTCTAAGAGAGCACAAATCCTTGACTTATCCCAATGGTCTTGTGTTATACCAGTAGCTTTCTCACTTTCCTTTCCTCTCAAGTTGCTTTTGACCTTATTGTAACAACACAATTTATTCTTTTCTTTCTCTTTTTTTTTAACATACAACTTATTTGTTGTGTGTGTTGATGCTTAACCTTTTTCTTTTCATTCAAATTGACTTCCCTCCCCCAAGTTTAGAGTAAATTTGCCTTGAACCATGTGCTTTCCTAAAATCTAAACAAGGTATCAAGAGGTAATTATTTAAGTTCAGGGTTCAAATTTTTTTTTTGACTATATCATTCAGCTCAAAAAGGGAGCAAAGGATGCAATAATCATTCAAGGTAAATTTTTTGGTCAAAAGAGCTTGTGTATGTACAATCATGGCCTTCATCATGTCCTCATATATACATCTCATTCTAAAATTCAAAGATTCATGCAAAGATTATCACTCACAGCTAGTCATTCACTCACAGTTTAAGGTCACACTCTCACCGGTTTTGGTTCAAGCTTTTCTTTCACAATCAATTTGTCTACTGACTAACAATTCTAATTGCGAGTTCACATTCTTTTTATTTCTTTGTATAAAATACACACTTGCTCAAACTCATGAAAGGAAACACAAACTCCATCACAATCATGCATTCAATTCAAAATGAAAACATACATCCATTTTTCACAGAAAGATAAAATTGTTTCACTGTTATGTCATCAAAAATAGGTTAAACTGTTCAAAATGCTTCAGGATAATCATACTAACTATTCATATATAAAACAAGAAGTATATATAGACATAAAGGAAATACTGTACGAAAACCAAAATTATAATAATAACAAATCAAAAAGCAAAAAGTGTCATCAGGAATTAAAATTCCAGTGACTGGTTCTGATTGTCCTGTATCTGAACATCCTTCTCATCTGTTAGATGCCATACTGGAGTAGCTGGAAGAGAAGTGTCTAAAGGCAGAACTGGTATGGTCTGGCCCTCATGTATCTCTAAGACAGGAATGGAAGAGTCTGCTGCGTGCTGAGGTGAAGATGGATCCACTCCTGGAAATGGTGCATCAGTTGACGTTGGCACTGGTCCATGATGAGCAGCCTCATTGGATCTCGTCTCTAATCTTCTTTTTTTACAATCAACAGCTCCAGAGATGGTGGCTTCAGATGAGTGATCGTTTTTTGGTTCTGGCTCATGCTGTTGAGTGATCTTTTTTTACAATCACTTTCTCTTTCAAAAAACATAATTAGAGGGGATATTGCATAATTAAACCAATTGTGTTATTAGAATAAATGAGCATATTATGTGAATATAGATGAGAATCTCCTTGAGTTCACTATCTTATGCAATTATATTAAGTTGTGCATACATAGTATCAGAGTATAGATAGCATCAAAGCATAAACATGAAATAAACATACATATGTGACCACCAAAACACTTGTTTTATTAAAAAGAATATGAGTACAAGTGTGATAAAAATCAAAATTCCTATTCTACTTTCTCCCCCTTTGTCATTATCAAAAGAAATGGGTTCGAAGAGAAAGAGAAAGTGATTGTGGACATCATAATCAACTCTCAGTGGATGGAGGTGGACGGTTGGAATGTGGTGACTTTGGTGGTGAAGGCGAAGGTGCAAGCACATGATTTACAATTAAGGTAGGCTTAGGAACTAGAGTAAGAGGGACAGAGGTGGTTGGATAGTGGGAGCAACCTCTGTTGCATAAGCATATTCATATTAAATACACAGAATCATTGAAGGATTTGAGCGAAGCTTCTTGTGTGTTTATAATCAACAGATTGGTCTCCATGCATTCAACAAGTAACCTTTTCTCCATAGTTTCTTCTAGGTTGGCCTATTGAAGGAGTAACATCTCTTATATCCTCTCTTCAAAAATGCTAGTTGAAGCAACGATGGACAAGAGGGTGATTTCTCTTGGAGTATTGAAAGTGTTGATAGTAGTGAAGGCATCGTCAGGTATGGGCTGAGAAGTGACTTCAACTAGCGGAGGTTCAACAACATCGACTTGTGGTTCAAGATGAGCATGTAGGTTGTTGAACAACTCTTTAGATTTGAGCTTCTCCCATTGTTGCTTTCCTTCTACCACCTTTTGTATCTCCATGAGTTGGGGGTTAAGCTTATCCTATTCGTGTTGGAGTTTAGCAGCCATTCCTTGTCCTAAAACCCAAGGGTTCTGATAAGGAGAGAATGGATGTTTTTTTAGTTCAGGATGCCTAGCCCAAGCGGTTACAATAGCCATTCTCATAACAACCTCAGGGTATTGGTGCAAGTTATACCGAGAGCGGAGATGAGGGATGTCATAAATGAGACGCTAATAGAATTCATTATCTTCCTCTTGCTTCAAGAAGCATATTTGCCAATCATTGAATCTGTAGATCTTTGATGAACTCAAGATTTGCACCATATGCATGTAATTAGATGTGTCTTCTTTGTCATACTCTGATGTGGATGCAAGACATGATTTTTCATACATGTCTTTGAAGTAAAAGAGCATGGCGTCATTCTGATCAAACTCAAGGTCTGGCTTCAGGGCGACGGTCTTTTAGCCGCATCCCTAGTAAAATACCTATTCCAATCATAATGAGTTAGACATAGGGGCCATACTTTCTTTGAGACCAGGGTTAGGCATGGGTGGGCTGTGGGGAAACACCTTCCCTTTCTTTTTCTTGAGGTCCAAGGGAGGCAACCTCAGACCCATTTTGTCGGGCATGAGCTTGATTATTGTTGTTAGGCCAATGTGAATTCTAGGGGGATAACTTGGCCACTGGTCAGTTTGACCCCACTGCATCATAATCATCCCAATGTTGAAATGTCGACTTTAGTTAAGGGAGTAGCTTGATGGCTATAGACTAAAGGTACGAACTGGGACATTAGAGTAAAGAGTTGGATGTGTTTTAGATGCAGGAACAATGGCGAAAAGTCATCAAAAGAAGGGTCAATATGTTGAGAATCAATCTTTCGACACCATCCAATGATGTCTTTATCATGACTGACCACTTCTCTATAAGCCCTGGATGAAATCTTGTAAACATTCTTACAAAGGGCCATTGGGGATGTGACCTTGGATACCTTAGGATGAATTTGCTTCTAAGTTAGTAGAGGAAGGGTTTTAGTCCTTGTAGGTTGATCCAATGTAGAAGAGGAGAGTGTAGCTTCATCTACCTTATACATGGACGGAGGGCACGTGACAACTTCCTCCTCAACGTCCAATGGCATTTGCATCCAATCAATTAAAGCTTGGAATTTTGCATCCAATCAATGTTGCAAGCATTCTCAGCGAGAAAGGCCATAAGAAACAATATCTTTGCAATGTCTTCTTCGGAGAGGTTGTGATGTAGCTCCATGTGGAGCTTGTAGGCCTTGGATCTTCTTCATTAATGGAGTCCTTTGCTTCTTGAAGATCAATGGAAGTGGAATGGAGAAGGAAGAAAGATGATTGAGGTCGCCACTTGAAGGAGATGATGAGTCAAGAAGAACCTCACCACCATAGGAAGTCATGGATAAGAGCTTGAAGGTAGGAGAAGATGAGTGGAGGGAGAGGGAGAGAAAGAGTGTTAGTCGGTGAAAACGACTAACTTTTGTGTATAAAACTTGTATAAATTGTATCAAACTCTCCCAATTTATGGTTATTTTGTAATGTTATAAGTATTTTCTGTTAAGTATAGGTAATAAATACTTAGTTTTTTCATTTTGTGTGTTTAATAATCATTTTCTCTCAATTTCAGGTTAATTAGGCAAGCTTTGGAAAAGGTTGTTTTCACCTTCTCGCTAAGCCAATCTATTGGCTTAGCGAGCATCTGCTAAGCGCAACACTCCTGGGCTAAGCGCGAAGAAGAATCCAGAAGAAGATGAGTTGTACAGGTTTGCTAAGCGCACTGCTTCATCTCTCTAAGTGCATCACTTCAGTTCATGCGCTAAGCAAGAATGGTGCGCTAAGCCAAAAATCACTAACATGCGCTAAGCAGTCCATACGTGTGCTAAGCACACGAGCACGAACAAGGCCACCTATTTAAGCTTGAAATCAGATTTTGTAAAGGGAGTTTGGACTGGGATTCAGAGCTTTGCATGTCTAGGGTTTCTAGAGAGAGAAAGGTCCAAGTTTAAGAGATTTTGCTGTGTGAAGATCTGCAGAGACCAGAGCTTGAAGCAGGAGCTGGTTTGAGAGCTTGAGATGAGTTTGTGAGTGATTGTAGGATCCTAGAGGTGAAGGAGACATCCTCACCACTTGTATTTTTTCAATCTTTCATCTTGCTCTTCTCTTTGTTGTTAAGAAGGCTTCTTGGTATAGAAAGCTAAATCCTCTGTTGGATCTTCCCTATAGGTACCTGATGTAAATATATTTCTATCTATTTAATGATGTTTTGTGCGTTCTCTGTGCTATCTGCTTTTCATTCCAGTATGCCTTTATGCATGCTTTGTTAGGGTCATTCAACAGTGGAAACTGGTCTGACTCTAAAGTCCTTGATAGTGCAGGGCTGAGTTGTCATGCTTTCACGAGGAATCGGGGTGCGATAAGTTAGTTGAGTATGTGTGTCTTAATGCGGTCCTGGCTGAGTTTAGTCTTACAAGAGGAATCTGTGGATGATGCTTGATCAGGATTAGGCTAAACTATCATAAGGAATCGGGGTTTAGTATTTCAGGAGACACCATAAGAACACATGAGCATTGTTAGATAGAGAATATCTTTTTAGCATCAGGCACCTATTAGGAAGACCAACGTGTTCTCTACTTGTTTTTACACATCATTTCTCTTGTGTGATTTTTTTTCTTTTTGCACGGATAGTTTATACACTTGTTCATATTCACACTTACTTTTACCAAATAACATAAGTTCCCCGAGTGTTCGATACTCAGTTCTTACCGTTTTATACTACTTGTGCGATCCGGTGCACTTGCCGGAAACCGAACAAGGAGCATAGAATTTTATGCCTCAAATGAGGTCTAAACTTTGAAGTGTAATTGTCAAATGATCAAAGTTGAAAAAATACACACACATGACCTCTATTTATAGCCTAAGTGTCACACAAAATTGGAGGGAAATTTGAATTTCACTTGAATTTGAAATTGAATTTGTGGAGCCTATGGCGGGTGTTCCTTGATGGTGGCCTTCTCTTGCATCTCTGACCCAATCTTCTTGGAGTCTTCTATCTAATGCCCTTGGGGGGCAGGATTGCATCAGGTTGGGGCCTATGGCGGGTGTTCCTTGATGGTGGAGACGACCAAGATGGATGGGTGATGGAGGTGCTTGGTGTGCAACTTCATTGTCTATATCAGTATTGGACACAGTTCTTTTCTTCTTCTTGAGGTGAATAACCTTAATACTTCTTAAGCTTCCTTCAAATTATGGGATGGTGGAGGTATGTTCTTGTATGAGAGGAATCTCTACATGTGGAGAATCAGTGGCAGCAGCATTAAAGGCTTACTTGCCCGTTGGATGCTTGGTTCTTTGAGCACTTCTTTTCTCTAACTTGCTGGTGTGAGGTTGAGTTGGGGGAGGTGGAGCCTGCTGAGTTCATTTAATATTCTTCATTTGAGGCACAATGGTCTCATCCGAAGGTGGTGCAACTTCCCTCTTTCTAAACACCAATCCATCTTCATCACTGTCAGTCTCACTAAGTGCCTTTAGGCATTCTACAGTGGACGATGGTTGTTGGTTCTTCTTGAATCAAGCACCTCCATCACCCATCCATCTTGATCGTCTCCACCATCAAGGAACACCTGCCATAGGCCCCAACCTGAAGCAATCCTATCCCCCAAGAGCATTGGATAGAAGACTCCAAGAAGATTGGGTCAGAGATGCAAGAGAAGGCCCTAGGGTTCTCATGAGCCTTATGGTAGATTTTGGACCCATGGGCTAAGTATGAGCCCACTTATCTTTGTACATATTAGATTAAAGTTTCATTATTTTAGGGCTTGTATTTAGGGCTAAATAAAGTAGGTAGGGTATCCTAGAAATGTAAGATTTTTCAGCCCTTGTATTTTAGGGCACCTAGACTAGTTTTTGTATTATGGGTAATTTTGTAATTTCACTTGCATTAAGTGAATATTTGATGTGTGTTGGAAAATAAATTTAATTGAATTGGAAGAAGCCCAATCCAATTAAATTTTAGAAGGGGAGGTGAGCATTTGCTTGCTACACCCCATTGCCACATCATATAGTCACACTTTGTGCATGTCCTTCATGCTTTACATGCCTCATGACACCTAAGCAGACTTAGTGGAGAATCTTGGACTTGATCTTGGATTAGTGGACTGAACCATAGCTAAAATTCACTAATCATAATTAGTGAAATTTTGGCTCCAAAGTTTGGCTCCACAAATTCAATTTCAAATTCAAGTGAAATTTGAATAGAAATTCAAATTTCCCTCCAATTTTGTGTGACACTTAGGCTATAAATAGAGGTCATGTGTGTGTATTTTTTTAAACTTTGATCATTTGAGAATTGCACTTCAAATTTAAGACCTCAATTGAGGCACAAAATTTTGTGCTCCTTCTCTCCTTCTCCCTCCACTCATCTTCCCCTACCTTCAAGCTCTTGTCCATGGTTTCTGATGCAATCCTACCCCGTAAGGGCATTGGATAGAAGACTCCAAGCAGATTGGGCCAGAGATCCAAGGGAAGGCCCAGGGGTTCTCATGAGCCTTATGGTAGATTTCGAGCCCATGGGCTAAGTATGAGCCCGCTCTTCTTTGTAAATATCAGAATAGGTTTTTTCTTCTTCTTTTGGGCCTTGTATTTTGGCCATTCTAGTAGTATAGGGTTTTAGCCTTGTATTTCAGGGCATTTTGAGTAGTCTTTGTAGTAGGGACATTTTTTTTGTATTTTCATGTATTTTGTCAAGGAAGTGAGCTTAGGTTTTAGATGGATGTGTGTAGCTAAGCTCTAGCTTCTCAAGGAAACTTCTCAAGGAGGTGAGCTTAGTTTTTAGATGGGTGTGTGTAGCTAAGCTCTAGCTTCTCAAGGAAGTTTTCCCAAAGAAGCTTCTCAAGGAAGTTTTCTTAAGAAAGCTTCTCAAGGAAGCTACCTAGTCTATAAATAGAAGCATGTGTAACATTTGTTGTAACTTTGATGAATGAGAGTCGTGTGAGACACAACACAAAGTTCAACTTCTCTCCCTTTTTCTTCCTTCAATTTTGTGCTCCCCCCTCTCTCTTTCTCTCCCTCTTTCTTTTCCTCCATTGAAGCATCATCTTCAAGCTTCTTATCCAAGGCTCATCTTGGTGGTGAAGCTCCTTCTTCCATGGCTTATTCCCTAGTGGATGGTGCCTCCTCTCACCTCTTCTCGTTTGTCTTCCGCTGCATCTCCATGGTGGAAAATCACCATTAAAGTACCCCATTGAAGCTCAAAGATCCAGCCTCCATAGAAGCCCCACAAGCAAGCTTCCATCAAGTGGTAATCAGAGCACAAGAGCTTCAAGTAGGTGCTCCTTAAACCTCCATTAATTTTTTTCTTTACCTTCTCTTCCATTGTTGTTTCTTCATTTTTCTCCATGTATCTCCTCACACGTCTTGTGCTAAATGTTGTTAACATGATTCTTTAGAGTTTCCACCGATTAAACTTGCTATAAAAGCTAGATTTGATTTTCTATGGTTCAAATTTCTTGTTCTTGTTCTTGAACCATGAATTGTGTTGAGTTTAGGTTCCTTTGAGTTTTGTCTTGTTATTTTTTGTGGCTGAAACCTAAACCATAAAATTCTTAGAAAAATATTAAAGTATAAGAAAACCTCAAAAATCTAGAGTGACTTGTTCACCTATTGTAGTTTTGTCATAGAAGCCATGTCTAGTCATGAAACTTGTCACATAAGATTTCTTATGTTGTGCTGAATTTTATTTTCTTGTTTCTTTGTCTAACTCATTTGTTCATGAGTGTGTGAAATTCTTTTAGCCTATTATTTGATTTGAGTCAAATCTTTCATGTTAATTAGTCCTTAACATGTTCATGCAAAATTCCTAGAGAGTCTTTGATTGTGAACCTTTTCTTGAACTTTTAGGTTTCCTTATGATTGTGTCTATTGTGAATTTGAGTTTTGGTGATTGAATTGCTGGTTGAAATGTTGATCCTAAGTGAACATTGAACTTCTAAAACTGTGGTAAACAATCCTTGTGAGTTCAACATACATAGGAAGGTTGAAAGTAAGTCCAATGCAATCAATATACCATGCTTAAAAAAAATCGCTGGTGCTGGCAGCTTGGACATACAAAGTTGTAAAAATTACTGAGAATTGGTTACTTTGAATTTTGAGCTGAAATTTTTACTGAATTTGATAGACATCTGGAAAACATTTATAAAAAAAGAAACAAGTGATTTGGATAAAAGGAAAAAATACTAAAAATCACACAATTTGGCAGAAAAATCAGTATCCAGGAAAAAAAAGTGAAAGGGAAGTGTGCTTGTTGTTTTTGCTCTAAATTTATTCTACAATTGGTGCCTATGTTATACCAATCTTAGTTCCAAAATTTCAATTTAAAATTACTGTGAAAACAAGTGCCAAAGCTAGAGGTTTGTTGAGTCTTTTTTTTATAGTTTTTTTACTCTACTCTAGAGCCATTCTAAGTTTCTCTTTGAGTCCTAGCTTGCTTCTATGTCCTTTTCATTGCTTTAATTGTTGAATAATCCTTGAAAAATTGTCTTGTTAAAACTCCATTGGTTTAGATTTCATTTCATTTTTTTTGGTCTTTGGTTATTGCTTGTCTCTTTGTTTCCTTGGTTGTGGGTTGCCATATAGGGAATTGGAAGGAGGATTGGTGCCATCCCTTGAAGAATTTGAGTCAAGAAGAAAGGGGCCAACCACCTTGAGAGCTATTGGACTAAGAAGCACTCCAGATTGAGTGAATCACCAAAGAGAGAACAACCACCAAAATTGAGGACCGTTTTGTAATTTTATAATTGACAATTTACTTACTTTCATTGCTTTCAAATTTTGTAACAAAAAGGCCTTTCATTGGAAGTAAGTTGGGAGCCTCCAATAGGTCACCCTACTACCATTTGTGTGTAATAATTTTAGGCAATTTTTCCTTCGGATAGTGAGTGTTTTGTTGGGAACCTTGAATGTGGTCATCCAAACACTCTTAGGATTCGCCTAGTTTACATTTCTTGCTTACTTTCATAGCTTATTTCCTTTACCTTCCATTGTCAAACCACGTAGATAGCTTTCCTTTTACCAATTGGTTTTTTACCTTATCTTTCACACCTCTTTTAGTGTTTATTTGCTAGTTTCAACCATAGTTTCTTTTACCTTTTGTTTTCAAACCTCCAACAAGAAAGAACCAAAACTTAGGAACCAACATGAGTCATCATTCATCTAGTGTTAATGGAGAGGGTACTAGTCATAAAGATCCTTTATCTAGAATCTTAGATGAGTTAAGTTCCCTCAAGTTATGGAAAGAAAAACAAGAGAGAAAAGAAAAAGGAAAAAAAAGAGTTGAAGAAATAAGTCAAGATGAAAGAAAGAAAATAAGAGAGGAAGAAAGAAGAAAAATAATGAAAGAAATGAAAAGAGAAAAACATGCCTCCTATAGTAGTCATAACTCTTGCAAGAGCCTAAGTGAAGAACTTCGTGACTATTACAAAGGAAGGCATAGGTCACATCTTAGACCTCACTCCCATAGAAGAGAAAAGGAAAGAAAGCCTCAAGAGGCTAACATTAACCTCCCATACTTCCATGGGAAGGACAATGTAGAGGCTAACTTAGTTTGGGAAATAAGGGTAAAGCAACAACTTAAAAAGAAGTCTAGTCAAAATCTTATGGCTCTCACTCTTATCCAAAGAAAGACCAAGGTCAAGGCATATTAGGGGTGACACCTTCTAAGCCCAAAGATGATAAGGGGAAGACAATAGAAAAGCAAGCCCCTAAGGCTAGTATGCAAGAGAAAACTAGCTTTAAATGTCTTGGAAGAGGACACATTACTTCTCAATGCCCCACCACAAAAACCATGATTATGAGGGGCCAAGACATTTATAGTAGCCAAGATAAGGCTACTACTTCACCTTCCTCTAGTGAAAGTGAAGAAGCAAAAGCGGAAGAATCTAGTGAAGGAATCTACCCCCAAGAAGAAGGACAACCATTAGTGGTTAAAGAGAAGTGTAAGGAGGTAAGTGTCTCCTCCAAGAGGTTAACTAAGAAGGAAACTCATTTTACAATAAAGACAAACAATAAAGAAACTTTCCCTTTTAGACAACCTCCACATTTTCTCTTTTGTAAAAAGACACTTGCTAGCACTGCCACACCTCTTGGGCTTGAGTTTATTCCTCAAGTAAAGAAGTTGTTGGATGAGGGTTTGGTTTGCAAGAGCTTAAATCCTTGTGCTTTGTTGGTGCCCAAAATAGGTATTATTAGGCACCAAGTCCCTAAAATAAGTGGTATGATGAATGTTTTGAGTGGTGCAACCCTCTTTTGTAAAATCACTCGTACACCTAACATCTTCATGGTGTGTGTGCATAGGGACCCATTAGGTAGGTTTGTTCTTATTTTTAGTTTCAATATAAACTTAGGTACTCATATGGGACACCTTAGGTTTGTCATACTTTTTGGTAGGAATAATCAATATGAAAATACAAAAAAAGGTATGTTTTATTGCGTTACTTTTCTTAATTTTTCAAATAGTGATCAAGAGGTTCCCATGTACCCTAAGAGAATAAAGGTCATTCCTGAGTGGCCCACTCCACCAAGTATAAGAAAAATTTGGGGCTTCCATGACTTAACAAACTTTTACAAAAGGTTTGTCCCATATTTTTCTATAGTTGTAGCACCACTCATTGAGTTGGTGAGGAACCATGTTCCTTCATGGGAAGATGCCCAGGAAATGGGTTTTCAGACCTTACCTTACTTCAACATACCAAACACCACTAATACATATGTTTTTGTTCTTTTTACAGGTGTTGAAGGAAGGAGCCCAGAGTATGAAGAACCTCAAGATTTGAGGCCAAATCCTTTCCAAGGTGGAGGGAATGGTGCAATCCTACTCCACAAGGGCATTGGATAGAAGACTCCAAGTAGATTGGGCCAGAGATCCAAGGGAAGGCCCTAGGGTTCTCATGAGCCTTAGGGTAGATTTTGAGCCTATGGGCTAAGTATGAGCCCACTCTTCTTTGTAAATATCAGAATAGGTTTTTTCTTCTTCTTTTGGGCCTTGTATTTTGGTCGTTCTAGTAGTATATGGTTTTAGCCTTGTATTTCAGGGCATTTTGAGTAGTCTTTGTAGTAGGGACTTTTTTTGTATTTTCATGTATTTTGCCAAGGAGGTGAGCTTAGTTTTTAGATGGGTGTGTGTAGCTAAGCTCTAGCTTCTCAAGGAAGCTTCTCAAGGAGGTGAGCTTAGTTTTTAGATGGGTGTGTGTAGCTAAGCTCTAGCTTCTCAAGGAAGTTTTCTCAAAGAAGCTTCTCAAGAAAGTTTTCTCAAAGAAGCTTCTCAAGGAAGTTTTCTTAAGAAAGCTTCTCAAGGAAGCTACCTAGTCTATAAATAGAAGCATGTGTAACATTTGTTGTAACTTTGATGAATGAGAGTCGTGTGAGACACAACACAAAGTTCAACTTCTCTCCCTTTTTCTTCCTTCAATTTCGTGTTCCCCCCTCTCTCTTTCTCTCCCTCTTTCTTTTCCTCCATTGAAGCATCCTCTTCAAGCTTCTTATCCAAGGCTCATCTTGGTGGTGAAGCTCCTTCTTCCATGGCTTATTCCCTAGTGGATGGTGCCTTCTCTCACCTCTTCTCCTTTGTCTTCCGCTGCATCTCCATGGTGGAAAATCACCATTAAAGGACCTCATTGAAGCTCAAAGATCCAGCCTCCATAGAAGCCTTACAAGCAAGCTTCCATCAGTTTCCTATGGTGATGAGCTTGTTCTTGACTCATCTTCTCCTTGAAGTCGCGTCTCCAATCATCTTTCTTCCTTCTCCATTCCGCTACTATTGATCTTCAAGAAGCAAATGACTCCATTGATGAAGAAGATCCAAGGCCTACAAGCTCCACGTGGAGCTACATCAAAAACAACTTTATAATCGATTACGAGAGGGTTGTAATCGATTAAACCGATACAAGACAGAAATCTACAAGCTTAAGACAACTTGTGTAATTGATTACGATAAGGCTATTATCGATTAAAATAGTGAGTTTTTCCTTCTGAAGAATTTTTCCAACTTTAGAAATTTTCTTCACACTCACTCATGGTGATGCACAAATTGTATGATGTGGACTAAGATGCAACATCCAATATAAAAACCAATACAAATGCCACTCAAAGGAGTTGAGCATGTAAAAGACAAAACATCTTCATGCTCTTCTCCAAGCTTCAAGCTTTTGTCTTCATGGTTCTTCCCCTATCTATAACATTTCTTTCTTGTTGAAGGATCTTTTGGACACTGGAGGAGTTCTTGTTTTTCCACATCTTTCTAATATTTCTTGTGATCAGACTTAATTCGTCATCTTCTTCATTAGAGTCATCATCAATGAATTCTTCTTCTGAAGCATTATTCACGACAAAGGCTTTGGACAATGACTCTTTGGACACAAAGTTGTGTTTTGGTCTTTCAATCATAAGGATTAGCGATTTACCTTTCTTTTTTCCTTCATCTTGAGCAAGCTCTTTCTCATGGACTTTAAGGATTTTGATGATCTCTTCAAGAGTCATTGAATCAAGATTCTTAATGGATCTTAATGCTGTAACTTGCAGTCTCTACTTTTTAGATATACTTCACAAGATTTTATCAATGTGATTATAATTATCATAATGTCTACCTAGAGAGTGAAGCTTTTCAAAATGGTTTGGAAGCGTCCAAACATGGTTTGAATATCTTCTCCCTCTTCCATACTGAAGAGTTCATAATTACGTCTTAGAAGGCTCAACTTGTTATGTTTTACCTTAGAGGACCCTTCATAGGTGATGGCTAAGGTCACACATCTGTTTGGTACTTATGAAGCTATGAACTTTGGAATAATCTTCTTGAGATAGAGCACACAACAAAGCACTTCTTGCTCAAGAGTTGAGAAGAAATTTTGACTTATGTTCATCTGTCCATTTGTCCCTGGGGATCTTGTTTCTTTGAGCGTCTAAAGGAATATGATTGCCTTTTTCTACAATGTCCCAAATATCAATGTGAGTGGATTCAAAGAAAGCAACCATTCTTTCCTTTTAGTTGTCGTATTTGGCTCCCTTGAACATGGGGGGATTGTTCACAACATATCCTTCTTCCATCATTTCAGGAGTTTTATTTCATCTACTCTGTTAAGAGTTCAACCTAGAGGCCAAGCTCTGATACCAACTAAAGTACTTGAAACACATTAGAAGGGAGGTTGAATACTGTGAAGGATACAAACTTAGTCTTTTGAATACTATTAAAAAAAATTCTCAAACAAATATCAATGGACAAAAGGGTTTTGTCCAAAGGGTTTGAAATTTTGTTGTGCATAGAAAACCAGTTCACAAAACTTGGATATGATACTGTAGAAGTGACTTATAGAAAAGAACTAGTTATATAGAAGCAGTAGTAAAAACATAAAGGTTTTATACTAGTTCATCCCAACTCTCAGGCTATGTCTAGTT
Source organism: Glycine max (assembly GCF_000004515.6). Lineage (NCBI taxonomy): Eukaryota > Viridiplantae > Streptophyta > Magnoliopsida > Fabales > Fabaceae > Glycine > Glycine max. The sequence goes on from NC_016089.4 coordinate 17,023,672, forward strand.
CTCCTTCAAACCTTGAAGGGTTCCACTAATCAAATCTTTCATTACAACCAAGTATTCTATATGTCACTTTTGGCTACAATGAGTACTCTTCAGGCAACTCCTAGCACTAGATTTAATCTCCCCTTGAGATTAATCCCCAAGTATTCTTTGTCACTAAGCTACTCATAGCTTTAAAAAAGAATACATGTTTGATAGAAAATTTATTCTAATATCTCAAAGAGTGTTTACACAATAGGCTATAATACAATGAAACTCGCTAACTTAGCACAACTATGATTCACTCAATTTGCTCAAGTTTCCTTCATCTAGTGGACTGACAGTGTTACAACACTTGTTTGTCCAAAGACAACTCATCACTGTATCTCTATTCCTTGGATGATGGAGGATATAGATAGGGTGAACAACAACCTTGGTTGTCTAGTCCAATATTCTTCTCTTTTGTATTGGCTGCCCAATCTTCTATAATCTGGTGGGGAATTTAGTCATGTTCAAGGGAGCATCCAGTTTGATGGTTCATTAACATAGTTTGTGTTGTAACTGTAATTATTTTTTGTTTTTCTATTGTAACCATTTTTTATTAGAGAATTAGTTGTGGTCTCCTTTATAAAGAGTTTTTTTATTTTGGGTTTAGTGAGTTTGAGAGTGCTTTAAACACCTTCATTGTAAAATATGTTACTCGTAATAAACTTAACAATTTTGCACGATATCTCTCTTCCCAAAAAATTGGTATTTAGAGCTTCGGTTCAACATCAGTTCTGCATATGTTTCATTATAGATCAAATCATTAGTGATCAACCATTTTGTTTGTTATCTGTTCATGTTGTGTCTTCAAGACTCTATTCGAGAAGATCGTCAATGTAATCAAGATTGAGAAATTCATAGGGAAGAATAGCTTCAACCTTTGGCGCATTAAGATGCAAGCCTTGTTTAAAGAAAAGGGCATATGGGATCCTGTCTCTGGTCAATCGTTGAAGATTGATAATTCAGTGCTTGAGTTATAAGAGGAAAGGTGCATTCACTAGTTCTCTAATAAGTCTGATGAGGTTCTCTATGAAGTTTTTGAAGAACTAGCTATTGTTGGGCTAAAATTGGAGAAACTCTTCATGAAAAAATCATTCTGCAACAAGTTTCTTCTGAAACAACATTTGTTTAGCCTCTGATTGAGGGAACTGAAGGAACATCTTAATGAACTAAACTCTAGTCTGATGTAGCTATGCAACATTGATGTCAAGATGGAAGATGGAGACCAGTCAATGATTCTTTTAGCCTTTCTTCCTCCCTCCTATTAGAATTTATGAGTTCTCTTAGTTTAGGAAAGGACTTCATTACACTTGAAGAAGTCAAGTCCAATTTCTATTCTATAGAGTTTCGGCTAAAGGCATCTGAGAATGGTGATGAAGCCTTCACGTATAGGTTATCAGTGACTGATTTTGCTATAGAGCAGAAAAAGAAGAAAGGAAAAGGTCGCAAGAAGACCAAAGCAGATCCTAAGGGTATATGCAATTATGGCAAAGAATCGGGTCAAAGGAAGCGAGACTCTCCAAAGAAAGCAAAGAAAGATTTTCTTGCTCTTATTCAAAATGACTCAGCACTGGAAAACGATTTGGTTTTGGTTGTTGGTGAACAACTACAACAACATTCCAAACAATGGTTACTGGACTCAGATTGTTCTTATCATACTTAGATTATACATGGGATTCTTTTTTTTGCTGCAATTCCTCACACTTCTACATTTTTATATCATTCATCCCCAATTTACTAATGTATTCTATCCCTAATCCCTTAGGTGATAAACCCTAAATCATTTTCCTTGATTCCCAATCCCTTTGCAAACCAACACAAGAAATCAACATTATCGCTTGGGAATTAGCAAGGCTTAACCAGGATTATTATATCCCCAGAGAGAACCACATTTAAGTATCCGATTTAGTTCAGGTTTCAACGAGACTCGCCAAAGTGCACAAAAAATCTTGGAATCATCTTTGAGGTGTACAAGCTCACATAGAATTAAGTATAGAAGGTGAATAATGAACTCAAACAATATATTAATGTGAGAAACTTACATCTAATAGGGTTCAATACTTTCATTTCCTAGCTAAGAAAGAAACTAGCCACTCATGAAATACAAGAAGAGAGAAAAAATAGGGTTTTAAGTGAAGGGTGGTGTGTAAAGGAATTTACTCCTTCTTTTGCTACTGCCTATGCCTCTCTATTTATAGAATCATGGATGTGTTTAATAGAGGCAAATAATATCCTTAATTTACAAAATGATTTAATCTATATAAGAAAATTATCTCTTCAACTGCCTATATGGTAAATTTAACGTTTATCATAGATGTAGTTATAGACATAGATATATCTTTCAAAATAGGTTATTTTATTGATTGACTGGTGTTTGCATAAAAAATTTCTTTCATAAAATTCTTCCCTTTTTGTCTTTAGCAAAAAGATAGTGGGTTTGAAGGTGAAAGAAATGATGAAGGGTGTCATTGCTGATCCTGAGTGGAGGGTGGCAGTGGGTGTGTAACACCCTATATATATATACCTCTCGAGAAAGCTTCTCAAAGAAGCCACGAGGAAGCTTCTCGAGGAAGCCTTTTAATGAAGCTTCTCAAGGAAGCTACATGAATCTGTCTCGGTAAAAACGCTGCCCATCCTTTGTTAACCATTGGATCTTCTCGAAATGTGGTCTGGCGCTTCACAGAACACTTGTCCATGATCTGACCATTGGGATCTTTGAGCAGACATCTGGAGTGTGCGCAACGTTTCCGTTTCCGAGAGCATTAGTCATTTGTGCATTTTGAGCCTTGTAGTCCAAGTAGCTTTGGAAAAACACCATTTCCTCTCCTTCTTTCTTCCAAAACCATTTCCAATGTGCCAAGCTTACTCTCCATCACCCATAGCCACCATTAGCCACCACAAACTGCTGTTGTTCTCTGTTGAAACCCCACACCGAGAGGAATCCTTCAACTGAAGCGGAATCTTCGAACTTGCCTCGTGGTTTCGGTAGAGAACGAAGCCCTAATCTGACCTTTCATTTTCCTTTGAGGTAACCATGGTTCTATGCTTGTTCCTTGTTAGTTTCATCTTACCTTTGCATCATTCTGAGTTTGGAAATCGCCATTGTATGTTTTGCGCTTCCTTGGAAAAACCATAGAGAAAAAGACTTTGTAAACGTTATCTTTTCATGAAATGAGTGTTATTTTCGTGACCTACACTGAACCCCGGTCACATTGGCATGATCGGAATTTCAAAATGATGTCCCTTTGGAAAACCCAAAGTGCTCTTAGCACTTTTATGTAGTGACGTGGGTGTTTGACCCAAAGCATTGTTATTAGCTTTGTTTTTTGAAATCCATATTAAGTCTCCTTCGTTTTGGTATGGTAGAGGCTTACGTGGAATTGACAACCGGGGATGAAAAATAAATCTCCAAGTGACGTGACGCGGAACCCGCGGGTAGCTCACAATTGGTGAGGGGAGTTTATTATAAAATTTACCGTTTTAACACCATAGTTAAGGTCAGGGAACTTAGCTATGAGGTTAACTGCCTGTCCCTGTTGCAAGCTGATTTTTCCTTTATAGAAAATAATGTTTTTAACTAATGGGATGCGATATAATTATCATTGATATGCATGCTGATTTTTAGGAAAAACTATGTTTTGACGAATGGGATGCGATATATATATATATATATATATATATATATATATATATATATATATATATATATATATATGTATATATGTTTATTATGATGAATGAAATTGATGTCTTTATTTGATTTGTGTTGTTTGAAGATCTGGGAAGTGTGAATCTCAGGCATGAAAGAAAATATGTATGTGCGAAATGTGATTTATTGCTGATGTCGCTATTGAGGATTTTAATTGATATGTGGTGATATTGATAATTATGATGATATTGATTTGAGATGTCGTTGTTAATAAAGACCATGCCAACATGAATTGATGTTATTGTTGATGATTATGTGAATATGAAATGAGGTTGTTGTTGTTGTTGATAATGTCATTGAGACGAGATGATATTTATGTTGAGAACGATATGGAAATGGAATGTTGATTGATGTTGGAAATGCATTGGCATGTGCATGTTGTGTATGTTCATGGGGGGTGCATTGACCTTGTCGGACAACCAATTCGTGGGGGACTAGAGTGGTTAAAGAATCTAAGCATTCGCTGTAGGGATGCTTAGGCGTTTTAATTTGTCCATGGTCATTGCAGTTGATGGTGCCCATGTTAGATACGTTGGATGTTGTGTATTTTCACGGGGGACGAAGTGCACTGACCTTGTCGGATGGCCCATTTGTGGGGGACCAGTGTGGTTAAAGAATCTAAGCATTTCTGAGGGGATGCTTAGGCGCTTTAATTGGTCCATGGTCTTTGGCACTTGCTTTGGGCCACGTTCATATGTCGTATGTAGTGTATGTTCATGGGGGGTGGAGTGCACTGACCTTGTCGGATGGCCCATTCATGGGAGACAAGCGTGGTTAAAGAATCTAAGCATTTCTAAGGGGATGCTTAGGTGCTTTAATTGGTCCATGGTCTTTGACACTTGCTTTTGGTCATGTTTATAGCTCATACGACACAGGAAATAGAATAACTGTGGTAGAGTGTACTTTGTACTGAAGGGGCTTGTCACCTGGTAGGGAACTCCTTTGGGCCCTAGGCGGATCACCTATGGAGGGGGGGGGGGGGCAGTTACGTGCACAACCGGATGGTCTCGACGAACTTTGCATGGTTTCCTAAGTGAAAGTGTCGTGTGGACACGCTTAGGCTATTTCCTAGGATTTGGTTGTTGGTACGTACCACATTGCATCTGAGAGTTGAGTCAGGTGCATGCATCATTCTGTGCAGTCTTGATTGGATCCATGGATGGATGATGAGTAATTGTTGAATATGGATGATGTGTAATTGTTGAATATGGATGATGAGTAATTGTTGAATGTGGATGATGAACAATTGTTGGATGTGAGTGTCAAATAACGAATGTTGTATAAACTCATAATGTTTGCCTATGTTTCTTGCTAATTGTGGTTATTTGGAATTGGTATTGGTTCCTTTTATAATGAACTCACCCTTGCAATTTTGTATCGTGTGGTTAATACCTGTGATGATCGCGAACCTTGTTCGTGGGAATAGAATGACAGTAGTGTCGCAACATGCACTTTTGCGGGCGTGCGAGGCGAGGCTCACGGGTGCACTTTCCAAAGGAGGAAAGATGTGCGGAGTCGCCACTAACGTTTATTTGTGGGAAACATCGGAAAAACCGAAGGAAACCGGTCGAAACGAAAATTCTAAGTTTGGGAGTTGTATTTACGTTTGAGGAAGGTATTAGCACCTCTCACGTTTGTCTCAAAGGACAACAACCTATTTTTTAGAAATGTAAAATTGTGTTATCTTACTTTTTATTTCTTTTTTATTTTTGAGGTCGACAAAAGCGGGGCTCTTGCTCCTACGTATCCTCCATCGAAGAGGAAATCAGACCTACGTAGTTCTTCCCTAAGAGTGAATCAAGCGATTCTTTTTACTTGAAAGGTGATCATTTTAAGGCGTTGGACCTTAAAAATGATCCATTTACTTGATAAGGAAAACTGAAATGATAAACTTTCAAACCCTTTTTAGTGACCCTTTTTGTGGACGAGCTTGACTAGGCGAGTTGATTTTAGCCTTAGTTTCACTTTAGTTATTAGTCAATTCGATTAAGAATAAAAAATCCCAAAGAGAAAACGTCCGATTGATTTTTTTCGCTTCATTTTACTAAAAGGTATTTTTTGATTATTATATTATTATTTTACCTCTTTTTTGATTTCCAACGTGGTTACGGCACGACCGAACGGTCGGAATTCATTTTAACAGAAATTAACGAATATTACAAATCAAATGATCGGTGAAAATTTATTTTATTTTTTGATTAGGTGAGAAATGACTTAAATAAATGACTGAAGCACGTCAAAAGGGGGTACGGAAAGTAAATGAAAACGAGAATAAAAATACATGAAACAAAATGTGGACCACCACGGGTACATATAATGAATTGAAAAGCTCGGTTTGAGGTACTTACCAGTTTAAGACTGAAGAAAACGAAGAACGAACGATGAATGTTGAAGAACGGTTGAAAATCTTTGCGTAATTACTCACGGAAACGTTACGGAAGCGCCTCGGCTTGGATTTTCTTCACGGAAACAATTTTCCTCAGCAATTTCGAGAGAATAAGAAGTGCCAAGAAGGCTGAACCCCTTTCCTCTTTACTCCTTCCTCTATTTATAGCAAAATAGGGGAGGAGCTTGCCACCCAGCTCGCCCAGGCGAGCAAGGTTGCTTCCTTCAGAAGCAACCGCCTTCTGAGGAAGAAACTGGAAGGCCCAAGTGGGCCTGATTGCTATTTGTACCCCCCTTTTTACTAAATGTACCCCCTTCTACTTTTTTTGGTAATTCTTTTTCCATAACGTTACGAAACTTTACGAATTTCGTAACGACACCTATTTTCTTTCCGTAAGGTTACGAATCCTCACGGATCATTTATTTACTCTTTTTTAGCTTTTGAAGAAGTTACGGAAACTCACGGATTATGCAAAAATATCTCGTTTTGGTTTCTGCCACATTACGGAATTTCACGGATCGCGTAAGCCTGCTTCCTTTTGATTTCCGGCATGTCTCGGGACTTCACATATTGTGAAACAAAGGATGCCAAGTATCTCAAAGCGGCCGATCAAAGGTTGCATATCATCAAGTAATAAGCCCCAGACGAAATTAGGGTATGACAGTTGCCCCTCTTTACTTACCTTTTATCGGAGATAAGAGGAAAGCAAAGATAAGACACTGATTTCGTCCGTCTTGCCCTTTCCGTGATTAGTCTATGAAGACTCTCGTCTCTACTCCTTCTTTTTCTGCACAACACAACAAAATACAAACAACAACAAAAACAACAATATTATAATATACATATACACGTTTGGCAAAGGAATCAATCGGGAAAATAACAAAGATCACATTTCCCAGTCAAAAGGATCCGCACTTGACGATGAAAAACCCTGGAGAATGGAGGATTGCACTAGAGGGTCCTCACTAGTCAATCATGAAGTATGGCTCCAAACTCTTTGGGTGGAGGACGCATGAAAGAAAACGCAATTCATGGGGCTCCGAAAAAAAAGGGCGAGGAAGAAGGATTGCACTAGAGGGTCCTCACTAGTCAATCATGAAGCATAGCTCCAAACTCTTTGGTGGAGGATGCATGAACGAAAACACAATTCATGGGGCTCCGAAAAAAAGGCGAGAATGGAGGATTGCACTAGAGGGTCCTCACTAGTCAATCATGAAGCATAGCTCCAAACTCTTTGGGTGGAGGATGCATGAACGAAAACGCAATTCATGGGGCTCCGAAAAAAGGAGAGGATGGAGGATTGCACTAGAGGGTCCTCACTAGTAAATCATGAAGCATAGATCCAAACTCTTTGGGTGGAGGATGCATGAACGAAAACACAATTCATGGGGCTCCAAAAAAAGGCGAGGATGAAGGATTGCACTAGAGGGTCCTCACTAGTCAATCATGAAGCGTAGCTCCAAACTCTTTGGGTGGAGGATGCATGAACGAAAACGCAATTCATGGGGCTCCGAAAAAAAAAGACGAGAATGGAGGATTGCACTAGAGGGTCCTCACTAGTCAATGATGAAGCATAGCTCCAAACTCTTTGGCTGGAGAACGCATGAACGAAAACGCAATTCATGGGGCTCCGAAAAAAAGGGCGAGGATGGAGGATTGCACTAGAGGGTCCTCACTAGTCAATCATGAAGCATAGCTCCAAACTCTTTGGGTTGAGGATGCATGAACGAAAACGCAATTCATGGGGCTCCAAAAAAAGGCGAGGATGGAGGATTGCACTAGAGGGTCCTCACTAGTCAATCATGAAGCATAGCTCCAAACTCTTTGGGTGGAGGATGCATGAACGAAAACGCAATTCATGGGGCTTCGAAAAAAGGCGAGGATGGAGGATTGCACTAGAGGGTCCTCACTAGTCAATCATGAAGCATAGCTCCAAACTCTTTGGGTGGAGGATGCATGAATGAAAACGCAATTCATGGGGCTTCGAAAAAAAAAGGCGAACATGCTTTTTGCAAAGAAAAATAAATAATTTGCGAGAGCACCATATCTTAGAGAAACAATATACTTGTGCCAAGGGTAATCTTCCTTGTGACCGAAAATGAAAGGGTAGGATGTCAACATTTAGCTTCTAAATGAACATGCGGGGGAAACATCGGGCTAAGCTGAAAATAAATCACTCATAGTGTATAAAACTCACACAGGCAAGTGTTTCACCCTATTCCCAAACCATAACTGCACCATGACTTTATTTTGCACACGATTTCCTATCAAATCAAAGATCAAACGTACGATCACGAACCAATGGGATTTTCTCGAGGGTAGTGTTTTTTGGAGAGGAAGCTGGGTGTTTCGGTCTTTTCCTCTTTGTTCATGTGGGGTGGGATATCGCCAGTCGAGAATGACTTTGAATGGCAATTCGAAAGGAAGAGACACCAAAAATGGGTTTTCCTTTGCCGACAGTCACTTATCTTGCCAAAAATTTATCTGGTCTGAAGATTTTCCATTGATCGAGAATTACTCTGTTTTCCTCCAATCTTTTCCATTTTCACTTCCTTTCGATCTTCGATCGGGAATCCTTCTTTTTCTTTCTTTTTTATTGTTCTTTTTCTTTCTTTTATTTTCATTTCTTCCTTTTCTTTTCACTTCCTCCTTTCCTTTTCACTTCCTCCTTTCCTTTCTCTAGGAAATCGGGTTTTAGCATTCTATTTGCTCTCCCTTGAGGAGATTCCGCTGTCCTTTGCTTCGGGGGAAAGGATGAGGATTCTTTTGATAGGCCAAGGTTCAAAAAAGTCTAAGGTTGTGTTTCAATGGGGTCTTTTATCGTGGGAACCCAATCTTGATATCTGGGACAAAACATATTTGGGTGTCAAGGTGTCGGTCTGGGGCTGAACTCCCATATTACTCCACAAGGCACGCATGACAATGATGATTTGAAAACAACGTGCAAAATTAGTCATGGCTACAGCCAGGTGGGCACTCAAGCATCCCGTTTATGGCATTGTGATACTACGGTTGGGAATTTACACAAACAGACCCAACGTTTCCAAGTTATGTTCTTTCATCAGTTCAATGAATTCATCCATTCTTATCTCGGTTATTCCGGAAAATAAACTCTTAGCGTCAGTCCCTTGTTTCCAGAAGATACGTTTGCTCTTTATGAATGATTTATACTTCTTAACTATAACATGTCGACCTTCGCGGTCTTTCTTTCTTTTTCCTTTTTGTTTCATTTTTATATATTCATAAAATTATACACCTATGGTCCTCTATGAAGAAATTTTTCTTTGTATATCTACACTCTTATACATGACAAACTTTTTCTGTATACGCATTGGAACTCTCTCTCTTTACATCACACGGTCAAACCCTATTTACATTCAAAGATCTTTTTCGTTTATCTCCAACGCACACCTATGGTTCATACAAAAGTTTCTTTATATACACTCGTTGTTCACAACACAAGAATTTCTCTACACATTTTTTTTAAAAAAACCCTTCTATGCACATTTTCCTTTTTCTTTATATACGCAGACATTTTATTCACAACACTTCTTTCTTTTTTATCATGATTTTGGTTCATTTTATTTTTAGGACGACGTTCCTAAATGAAAAATTCTACGCGATTCCGGAATTTCAACAGACACTATTGGCAACAACGAAACAAGTACTAAAGTAACGACTCAAACGATATGTATGTACAAAACAAAAGTCAATCAAAACGAAACAAACGTTAGTCCCTTAGTTAAACAAAAATAAAATGATACGTAACAGGAAAAAATGGAAACATAATATAAAAAGAAATACGGATCTAGGGATCTCCCAATCATGTGGCTCCGCTCCCTCCCAAGAAATCAAGCAAATCGATCATCTCCTCGTCCTCGCGGGCCTCATCTGCCTCATCGGGAGCCTCTGCTGGTGCCTCCGGCCAATTTCCGGGCCAAGCGACCTCTGCCCTGAACTGATCCGGAGTAGGGCATGGGAAAGAAGTAAAACCCTGGCTCTGCAGGCTGAGGCTCAGCTGGTAAAGACAGTCATGAGTCTGCATGTGCGCCGATGGTTGGCCACCTGCTGGCGAACCAAATGCCGTAAATACTGCTCCGTATCAAATGATCCAGTTGGGCTAGCCTGATGAGGTGGCGGCGCGTCTGCGGCCTGCGGAGCATCCCCCTGGGCCTGTCTCTGCGTGCAATACTTCTCAATAAAAGCTCGGGTGATGGACGGCCGAATCACCTTGTAGGTGCGACGGGGACTCCGAACGACTGGTAGAGTCCTGTGATCAAAGCGGGAAATCCCCTGTTGGACTTATCCAGATCCAGAGGGTGCCTGGTAGGTGCCATACCTGCAAATAGATAGATGGCATCAGCGATTAACTGAGCCACGTGAATGCTCATCCGTTTCAGGATGGCGTACACCAGCTGACACTTCGGCAGGGGGAGGTCGGAATTATGATCGCTGGGCTGGATGTTGTTGAGCAGCAAAGTCATCCAGATCTGGGTCAGGGTGGTCATGTTGGTGCGCATGATCCGCACCCGTCTTCCTGCAGCAGTCTGGGAAAAATCCTGCCCCGGTATACACAGCAATTGGGCGATGGCCTCCTCATCAAACCCATCGGCTCGGTTCCTCCTCTGGCCATACTCGCACTCCTGGCCCTCCTCCAGCACTAAAGGATATCCCAGGAACTGGCTGAGCGCATCCGCATCAAATGGGATCCATTGACCCCTCACCCAGGATCGCATATCTCGCACACCCTCCTCTGTAGGCCAAGCATTGGCATAAAACTCGAGGACTATGTCTGGGTCGAACTTGGCCATGGGGGTAACCAGCGATGCCCACCGCCGGCGAACTATCTCCTCCTGGAAGTCGGTATACTCGTCGTCCCTGAGCTGGACGCGCCGCTCCGGGAGAAATGACCATCCCTTGATGGCCTTGAAGCGCTGCTGGTGCTCAGCGCTCCTAAAATGATGACTATCATATTCGGGAGCGGAACTGGTTCCTTCAGCCACTTTATCCTTCCTGGATCTCTTTGAGGCAAGCTTCCTTGGGGCCATTTCCTGCGAGAACAAACATTTGGGAAGTTAGTTTTACAAGATAATGCTTATCTTAACATAAAAATGACATGCTAATCCCTCTGATTTTAGAACGAACTCATGTAATCTATTTATGCACACGCGTATGTGTAGAATATCCTACTATTTATGCCAACATACAAGGACATCCGACACATTCTAATTGTCACACATACATATGCATTTTGAAAAGAACATACACTTTTATGCTCAAGGCATTGCGTCAAAATTTACACTTAATTACATCCTAAACATTTGCTATTACAAACTACCTACACATATTTGAAATATATATCATACAAACTTTTATTGTTTCACTCACACTTATGCATATTGGCAAGCTATTTACATTATGCCACACTTGCATTCAAAAGGGAATTCCATGCTATCATACATTCATTTAGGAAGCGACCTCAATATTCAGTCACCCTTTGCAAAGAATTTCATGCCCTATGTTCACATATATACACACCGTTGCAAGGTGTTTTCCATGGTACCTATATTCACACATATATCTACATTCTATTGAAAAGCTTTTTCCACGCTACCTAGGCGCAAAGTATCAATCACGGGGCAGCCCAAATTCGAGTAAAAACTCTCATGAGCAAGTCCTAATTTTCATGCTTTTCTACTTCTAAAACCAAAATTTAGGTCCTTAGCCATAAGTATGTTTCCTTGCATTGAAGCTAAAAGCTTGGGTTCCTAAGCTTGGGATTGCATTTGGGCGCCTATTTGAATTCCCTATGCTGTCCCTATATATAAACCAATCCCACAATCCCAATTTTACAAAATCGCATTCATACGTCATTGGGGCATTTCACTGAGCACTTGGTGGGCGCATGTTTAGACATAAATTGCAAGAGAATGGGGGCAATGTGGCATCCCCCATTGCTTCAGAATACACCATAGGCCTAAGGCCTTCTCACACAAATCCTTAACTTAACAAATCAAGCATAAAAAGCAACCCAAAACTGCCCCACAAGCATGAGCATGTTCTCACAATTTAGAGCACCAAAATGAATAAAATGCACCAACGGAAAGCAAAAAACTCAAGGATTGAATACTTGTTGGAGTGAGTAGAAACAACAAAAATGAAAGCAAAACGCAACCAAAAGTGGCTTAGGGGAGCAAAAACCGCAAGCCTTCGTGAGTTCTCTCTTTTGAATGAGGGGGGGGGGGGAGTTTTTGGGTACAAAAACGTTTCCCTCCCTCGTTTTTATATTTTGGGTGCAGGGGTTGCTCGCCTAGGCGAGCTAACCTGCCATTTTTTTTTTGGGATACATACACC
>NC_016089.4:17036241-17070819 GCF_000004515.6 Glycine max
CCCCCCCCCCCCCAATATACCCCCGAGCGTTTCTACAAAGTGAACCTACTTAAGTTAGAATTAGGCGTCGATTATTTATGGAAAACAAACAATAGTAATAAAATACTGTGAATTCAAAGGATAGTGGGCTGCCTTGCAACGACGTTCTCCGCTGGCCCAGCGCCTGGAAGGGACGACGATTGGTCGGTCGTGACCATATCCTCCATTTGCATCCGTGCCTAAGTACCTGCAAGTAGGGAGCAAACAATGTGCGGCCAATCGTGACCAGGTCATTATCTTACCTTGGTTGATTTCTGCCGTCAACTCGTCTCGACTTCTGACCATGGCCTAAGATGATTCTGCCCCTGTTACCACAAGATATGCATGTGTATGTGCATGTATGAATGTTCCTAATGTGACGATTTTCTTAGTGAAAGCTGGTTAGGTTCAATTTTAATTTTAAGCGTTTGGGGCACCCCATGAACCAAAGCGAAGAGGGCTCAGGTGATTATAAACTAACACAAGGTTTAAAACCAAAGGGAGGACTGAAGCCTAACCCATCTCCTCTTCTTTTAAAGAAATGAGACAATTACAGTGAAAGGGAATCCCTGGAGGAAACCAAGAAGAACAAAAACTCAGAAGTAAAAGAACATGCAACGGTCCTCTCGATTGCCCCAGACTTCAAGCGTAGTATAGCTTAATAATATCGGAGTTCACGGGCGAGGGTAGCTCCTCGCCATCCATGTTGGTGAGTATCAAAGCACCCCCAGAAAAAGCTCTTTTCACCACGAAAGGCCCTTCATAATTTGGGGCCCACTTGCCCCGATTGTCCTTAACAACGTGGGACATCTTCTTCAGCACAAGGTCCCCCTCGTTAAACTTGCGCGGATGTACCTTCTTGTCAAACGTGTTTTTTATCCTTCGTTGATACAGACGCCCATGGCTCATGGCCGTCAAATGCTTACCTTCAATAAGGTTGAGTTGGTCGTAGCGTGATTGAGCCCATTCTGACTCTCCTGACTCGGCTATTATCCTCTGAGAAGGAACCTCTACCTCAAATGGGAGTACTGCTTCCATCCCATAAACCAAGGAATACGGTGTTGCCCCAGTAGAAGTTCGTACTGAAGTTCTATATCCATGTAGGGCGAAAGGAAACATCTCATGCCAATCTTTGTATGACACGGTCATCTTTTGGACAATCTTCTTAATATTTTTATTTGCAGCCTCTACAGCCCCATTTATCTTTGGCCGATAAGGGGTGGAGTTATGATGCTGGATCTTGAAATCCTCGCACATTTCCTGCATCATCTTGTTGTTCAGATTGGTGCCATTGTCAGTGATGATCTTCCTAGGGAGTCCGTATCGACAAATCAACTCCCTCTTGATGAATCTAACTACCACACTTCTCGTGACATTAGTATAAGAAGCTGCTTCGACCCATTTGGTGAAGTAGTCTATCGCCACAAGAATGAAGCGGTGACCATTCGAAGCCTTGGGTTCGATGGCCCCAATAACGTCTATCCCCCACATTGAAAAAGGCCAAGGGGCGGACATAACATTCAGAGGATGTGGCGGAACATTGACATTGTCCGCGTATGCCTGACATTTATGACACTTCTTTACATGGGTGCAACAATCGCTCTCCATGGTGAGCCAGTAATAACCGGCCCTAAGGATCTTCCTGGCCATGGCATGCCCATTGGCATGTGTCTCAAATGAACCCTCGTGGATCTCCTCAATCATGAAGTTCGCCTCTTTGGCATCTATGCATTGTAGGAGGGTCATGTCGTAGTTCCGTTTGTACAGGATGGTACCACTTACAAAGATACCAGTAGCCAATCTCCTCAATGTCCTTTTGTCATTGTCAGAAATCCCTGGTGGGTATTCTTTGTTCTCGACATATTGTTTGATGTCGAAATACCACGGTTTCCCATTCCGCTCTTCCTCTATTGCATAACAATATGCCGGCCTGCCCTGAGATCTGAATTCGATGTACGGTAGATCCCCGTGTGGGGCAAGTTGAAACATGGATGCCAGGGTGGCTAATGCATCAGCCATTTGATTCTCTTCCCGAGGTATGTGGTGGAAAGAAATGTCGTCAAAGTACTTGGCTAACCTCAAGATGCGAGTTTGATAGGGTATCAACTTCGGATCCCTAGTTTCCCATTCTCCTTTCAACTGGCGTATCACCAAAGCTGAGTCTCCGTACACTTTGAGTAGTTTTACATCAAAATCAATGGCCGCTTGAACCCCGAGGGCGCATGCTTCGTACTCGGCCATATTGTTGGTACAATCAAAACCTAGCCTAGCCGTGAAAGGAATACACTGATCATCCGGGGATATAAGGACTGCCCCTACTCCAAGGCCCAAAGCATTAGATGCCCCATCGAAGCAAACAATCCATTTGTCTATGTCCTCGTGCGTTCGCTTCTCTTCGAACAGGGACATGATATCTTCATCTGGGAACTCGGGGTGTATCGGCCGATAATCTTGGAGGGGTTGCTGGGCCAAATAATCTGCCAAGGTGCTTCCCTTTACCGCCTTTTGGGTGACGTAAACGATATCGAATTCAGATAATAGTACCTGCCACCTAGCGATTCGTCCCGTGAGGGCCGGTTTCTCAAAGATGTATTCCACGGGATCCATTTTGGAAATAAGCCACATGGTATGGCTGAGCATGTACTGCCTAAGCCGATGTGATGCCCATACCAGAGCACAACACGTCCTTTCCAGCATTGAGTAATTCATCTCACATGCGGTAAACTTCTTGCTTAGATAGTAGATGGCTTGCTCCTTTTTCCCAGAATCATCGTGCTAACCCAACACGCACCCCATAGACTCGTCCAACACGGTCATGTACAGGAAAATAGGTCTTCCTGTTACAGGTGGCATGAGCACCGGGGGGTTTGCGAGACTCTGTTTTATCTTCTCGAAGGCCTCTTGGCAGTCACTGTTCCACAGGACCGCCCGGTTCTTATGTAATAGCTTGAAAATGGGCTCACAGGTAGGGGTGAGTTGCGAGATAAATCTCGCGATATAATTCAACCTGCCCAAGAACCCCCGAACCTGCTTCTCCGTGCGTGGTTCCAGCATTTCAAGGATGGCCTTCACTTTCTCGGGATCTATCTCTATCCCTTTCTGACTTACGATAAATCCTAGCAACTTCCCCGACTTTACCCCAAAGGTACATTTGGTTGGGTTTAGCTTCAGTTGGTATTTTCGCAACCTTCCGAACAGCTTACGTAGATTGACGAGGTGTTCGCCCTCAGTCCAAGATTTGGCAATCGTGTCATCTACGTAGACCTCTACTTCCTTATGCATCATGTCATGGAACAATGTCACCATGGCACGTTGATAGGTTGCCCCAGCATTCTTGAGCCCGAAGGCCATCACTTTATAGCAGAACGTCCCCCATAGGGTGACGAAAGTGGTCTTCTCTACATCTCCGGGTGCCATCTTTATTTGATTATACCCCGAGAACCCCCATAAACGAGAAAATGGCGAACTTAGCTGTACTATCTACCAATACATCAATGTGTGGCAGAGGAAAATTGTCTTTAGGACTGGCTCGGTTTAAGTCCCGATAGTCTACACACATTCGCACCTTGCCGTCCTTTTTCGGGACCGGGACAATGTTGGCCACCCACTCCGGGTATCGCGCCACAGCTAAGAAACCCACATCGAATTGCTTTCTTACTTTTTCTTTGATCTTCAAAGACATATCAGGTCTCATCCTTCGTAGCTTTTGTTTAACTGGGGAGGACCCAGGATTCAACGACAACTTATGCTGCACAATGTCGGAGTCCAGACCGGGCATGTCTTGGTATGACCACGCAAAGACATCTTGATATTCTTCAAGAAGGGTTATCAAGCCTTGGTGGATAGGTGTGGTCATATTGGTTCCCACTTTTACCTCTTTCTTTTCCTCTCTGGTCCCTAAGTTCACCAGTTCGGTTCCTTCTTGGTGAGGCTTCATTTCACGTTCTTCCTGAGCGATCAACCTCTCCAACTCTGGTGAAAGGACGTCCTCCTCCTCTTCCTCGTTTATCGTTTGGCTTACATCTCGATCGAAATCGATCGTCAAACCCTCGTTGTTAGGATCCTCAAAGAATCGACCCTCATATCTATACCAAACAAGACAAGGAAAAACATGCAAAATGATATGAGAAAAGGTGGAACTGCAAGAACAAATGAAACAAGATCTCTTTGTTTATTTAATAAGGTAGGTTCCACAAAACAAAAGAGAAAGGAAATCTATAGGCTCTAATTACATTGAATCAGCGGTATAGACTTCTGACTGGGTTATCACGCGCCAGTTCCCCACTTGGGAATCGGGGTGGCATGATTGCACGAAATTTGGTGGGTCTTGAGGGAACTCCTCTCCTACTGCGGCCACTTCTTCCTCGGACACCATTCCGGCACTGGTAAAACATTGGCTAATACGGCCGGGCCATACTCTATCCGCCTGAAATCTTGACGGCACATTCCTCCTCCCCGGCATCCCGGGTTCATACCCCAATCCATACTTGTACGGATTTCCCTTAACATCGACTACGTTGGCATTCTCGAAGCCGTCCTTGCCTAGACCCATTCCGGGCTCAAATCTGTTCCTGAGCATAACTCGTGCCACCATTATGGCCGCGTTGGAGAGAGAAGGTAGCAACAGACTTGGTTCCACAGAGGCGCAGCTCACCACCTCGAAGGATTGGAAAGCCGTTTCCAATGATTCTTCTGCCGCTTCTACGTATGGTGCGGAGGAGGGGCAGCTCACCAACATATCCTCTTCACCCGATACTATCACCAAAAGTCCACCCACTGCGAACTTCAATTTCTGGTGAAGCGTTGAAGGGACCACTCCCAACGCATGAATCTAAGGTCTCCCCAAGAGACAGCTATAGGCGGGATTTATGTCCATCACTTGAAACACCACATTGCAAGTGTGGGGGCCTATCTGAATGGGAATGTCGATTTCCCCCATCACTTCCCGCCGAGTACCATCAAAGGCTCGTACCACCATCGAGCTCGGTTTTAAACGTGACACACCAAAAGGAAGCTTTTTCGAAGTGGTCTTCGTCATCACATTCAAACTTGATCCATTGTCGATAAGTACCTTTGCGACAACATGGTCCATACATCTCACCGATACATGTAGAGCCTTGTTGTGTCCTCTCCCCTCAACGAGAATCTCTTCTTCCGCAAACGCGATATAATTATTGGTGGTTATATGATTAACGATGCCTTCGAAACCCTCCACTGAGATATCATGGGCTACATGGGCATCGTTGAGGACTTTTATCAACAGCGCACGATGAGGCTCGGAGTTTATGAGCAGTTCAAGCAACGAGATTCTTGCTGGAGTTTTACTCAGTTGCTCGACTACCTTAAACTTGCTTTGTTGGATGAGGCGGAGGAACTCATCGGCCTCTTCCAAAGTCACTGTTTTTCCTTGAAGACCCTCTTTCTTTTCAGCCCCTCTTACTACCGGAGGATCTACTTTTTTCGAGGGGGTAGCTACATCTGTGGGCTCTTGGACCATGGGCGCTTTCCCCTTGGAGGGCAACTCCGCTGAGCGAGGGGAAGTGAACACCTGGCCACTGCGGGTCACGCCACTGAGGCCGGTGATGTTGGTCACCTTAACTGACAGGGAGTCAACTTCGGTTGCAACTCTTTCGCCGAACGCGGGAGGGGTATACTTCCACGGAACGGCCTTATTGCTTTGATATGCAAAAGGCGTCAGCTTGGGCGCTGTCCGGGGGTATACGAGTTTGGAGCCGGTCTCTTTCCTAGTGAAACATATTACTAGGGCATTGGTGGTTAGGGGAACCTTCTTTTCTTCCGACTGCATGCAAATATGTGGTTCCTCATTCCCTCCTTTGGACACTTCAAGCTGCCCCCAGTCCATGAGCTGCTGAAGCAATTCTTCCACCGCGGGACAGGTTTCCATGTCGTGTGACTCCCCGAGGTGAAACAAACATTCATCCCTTTCGTCTCCACCACGGGAGACCATGCAAGCCGCTTGCAGTGATTGGTAGATGAAGCGTCTAGAAGTAGCCTCCTCTCCTAATCTCTTTGCCCGCGATGGCCCATCCTCTTCGACGGCATTCATGCTAGCCCCTCCATGACTAGCTAGCGGATTAGTTTTAACATTTGGGCCTTCCTCTTGAAACGATAGCCAGCAGGCACTAATCAGGTGCTACACCTTATACTTGAATGGGATGCAAGAGTCAATGTTGTGTCCGGGAGCTCCACTATGGTACGCACACTTGGCACCCGGGTCGTACCACTTGGGGTAGGGTGGCTGGAAGACCCTTCCGGGTATGGCCACCACCAAATGATTCTCCAATAATGAAGGCCACAACTCGGAGTATGCCATAGGAATAAGAGAGAAGTTATCTTTCGGGGACGGGTGCTATGCATATTTATAGCTCATGCTAGGGGCTGTGCTATTGACTGGCCGGGGAGCGGCTGGAGCTGTGCGTTGGGCCGGCGCTCTTTCTGCTGCGGGTGGTCCTTTTACTTGAGTCGGGAGGGAATTCCCGGCTCGGATTGAAAAGTTCGGGGGGTTAGGCAGGTATGAGCTTTGAATATTTTGGGGTGCTTTCATCCATGTTGGGGCGGTGGTGATCGCGTGGGTATCTCCTTCTTTTTTCCTCGTGCCCACCACTGGGACTCTTCTGTTGTTATTGGGGGCGGTGTTGGAGGCATATTCGAACTTGCCTTTTCTCAGTCCAGATTCAATTCTTTCTCTAGCGAAGACGAGATCCACAAAGTTAGCTAGCATGTAGCCTATCAGCTTTTCATAGTAGAACGTAGGCAACGTATCTACCATGATTGTGATCATCTCCCTCTCCGTCATGGGTGGGATGACTTGGGCTGCGAGATCTCTCCATCTTTGGGCATATTCCTTAATGGATTCATGCTCTCGCTTAGTCATACTCTGAAGCTGGTTTCGATCGGGAGCCATATCCGTATTGTACTGGTACTGCCTAATGAAGGCAGTTGCCAAGTCTTTCCATGATCGGATCTGGGAAGCTTCCAGATTGGTATACCATGCTACAGCCGCTTCGGCCAAGCTGTCTTGAAAGAAATGGACCAACAGTTTTTCGTCCGCAGAATACGCCCCTATCTTTCGGCAATACATCCGAAGATGCCTTTTCGGACATGTCGTCCCTTTGTACTTATCAAAGTCCGGTACTTTGAACTTGGGAGGGATAACGATGTTGGGCACGAGACATAGGTTCGCTAGATCCGAGAATGGGTAATTGCCAAGGCCCTCTACCGCTCTCAGCCTCTCCTCAAGTGCATCAATCTTTCCCTTATCCTCTGCGAAGGGAATGGATTCGATTACGGGTGTGGGTGAAGATGGAACGTGGCAGACTATGTTTGGTTGGGGTAGTTCATGGGGGGGTGGATCTTTGAGGTGGAGCAGGGGGCCGAGATGGGTATCTCCTTCCTCATCGTCTTGCACGGGATAATCGTCATAAGGTGGGAGTTGCCCCTCGAAGGTAGGGGCTTGGCTCAAATCTTCCGGGGCGGCACGGGGAGTGAAATCCGGAGGCAAGCCATAGGGGTAAGCTTGCGGACTATACCTCCGACCAAACACTGCCGTGTTTCTATCTCAGCCCAGATTTAAGGCGGGCTGTAGCACCGGCTCCGCTTCCCTAGTTGTATTAGAGGCGGTTGCCGTGGCTTTATCCTCTATAGTTTTCTGGAGTTTTAGCATGACCTCCGAGATGGAAGCCATTTGATCTTTTAAGGCTGATAGATCGGCCTTCATCTGTTCCTGCACGCCCTCTTCATTATCCATTTTTCTGGATCGAGTGTTATAGGGGTGCCTTTGTGCTTTCTTAGTTATGATGAAATTTCTAAAGAAATAAACAACGGTGAGTATGCCACCAAAACATGAATATGCAAATGAATGATCAGAGCACTTGGATCCACCCCAAGGCTTTTTTAGATAACATGATGAGTTCAGAACTTCTCATTTTATAAAAAGAACAAAGCTTTCATCTAGCCAAGATTATACAAAGGTGTTACAAGAGAACCTAACGGTTTCTAATTATATGGGCCATCAAATCTATCATGTGTTGACAGTAATTGATTAGCCCATGAATCTCCTCGGGGGCCGTACACACTTCGGCCATGGCTTTTGCTTTGGCTAATAGACGTGGGAGGTCTTGACTTCCATTCAAGGTCAAGGCGAACCTATCCATCCACATAGTCGCTTCTTGATGCAATGCATCAATCACCCTCCCTCTTGCTTCTTTTTCAGCGTACACTTGTGCAAAATCCTCCACTAGCTTTTGTTCATGGGTCACAGACTGGTTCAACTCTTCCTTGTACTGCCCTATGATAGCTAGCATGCTTTGCTCTGTGGCTTCCAAGTGTTGAGCCAAACTCCTCTTGGACCTTGCGCAAGCAGCTAACTCTTCTTTTAAGATCATGCCATGCACCCGTGACCGGTCTCTTTCCTCTCTTCGGAGCTTAAGCTCATTGTTGCTACCCCACAATGCTCCTCAGAATTTCTCTCGGCCATGTTCCTCCTTGCGGGCCCTTTTGGTTTCTTGTTCAAGGGCTCTTGCAGTGGCCGCGTTTTCCTCTTGTAACTCGGTGAACTCTTTCCGGATGTGTGTAGCGGCTGATTTGAACTTCTCCTTGGCAAGTCTTGCCTTCCCTAGCTATAATTTTAGAGCTCGGACTTCTTTATCTTCCTCCGGAGCTTCGAAGTTCTGCTCATCGATAACTTTCAACTTGGAGAGCCAATCTAACCCTCGTGTGTGAACTCTTAGCCATCCATGATAACCACCGATGACGCCATTACGGATGCCCCTAAGCTCCTTGTCTTTCCTCATTAGACTTCTCCACGCCTTGTGGACTCTTTGTATAACCTTGAGACTTTGCGCGCCTAGATCCCTCACAAGGAGAGGCGAGAGACTCTCCTCTGTTGGCGCTCCCCTCATGGGGTACCCTAACTGTCTTATGGCAAGTGCGGGATTATAGTTAATGCAACCCTTTGTCCCTAACAACGGAACGTTAGGGTAGTCCCCACATGAGAAAAGGACTCCCTCCTTGCCTTCCTTCCATCTAGAAAACCAATTGATTGCGCTGCCCCCTATCCCAGCCAAATGTTGGTCCCAATCGACTCTTCCTTTTTCGGCGCATGAGCGATAACTTTGAAGCGGACACGGGTGTCTTGTGTCTTGTTGGAATAGGTGTGAAACCAACCACACACAGAGAGCGGGTAAATAGTAGACAATCCGTGCACTGTTTTTCTCACACCTCCGATCAAAGATAGCCACCACTGGACTCTCCTTGCTATGGTGATATGCGAGGAAAGCATCAATCGCGGCTAAGTCCACCAAACCGTCCACGTTCGGAAAGAGGACAACCCCAAAAATCAACAAAGCTAGTATATCCGCAAATGGACCCCACTTCTCTTGGCTCGCCATATCCCTTGCCTTGCCTTCCAAGTATTTTCGTGGCAGGCCTACTACGCCGTTGCGAGTTTGCTTCATGCGATCCAACTATTTTGTCGAATCCCCGACCACAGCTGCAATCTTGCTCAAGGAGGGAAGAAACCCGGAGAAAAGATATGGTTTTCTTCCCCCAAGAGGGCATCCTAGTATTTCCTCAAACTCTTCAATAGTCGGTACCATTTGGAAGTCCCCAAACGTGAAGCACCTCAACGACTGGTCATAGTATTGGGCGAGGGATACGACAGCTTCCGTAAACACCTCCGCTGCGGTCAAATCTAGAATCTTTCCGTACACTTTGCGGAAGACTTGCCTTTGGAGAGGTCCCATCAATCGTCCCAATTCCTTGAGGCTGGTGACATCTAGACTCTTAACCTTGACTTGATAAAACCTTTTGCCTTTTTGATTTGTCCCCATCATTTACTTAAAAAGGGGTTGATCAAGACTCCGACATGAATGATGCAATGCGTATGCATGAAACGGAAAAAAAACAAAACAAAGGGGTAATTCACACATACGAGACCGCAAAGATCCAATTTTAATGCTACGTTTTGGGCATGATGGCGCCTCAACGTAGTATTAAAAAAGTTACGTATTACTCTAAAGAAACCAAACATCACTAGCTAAACTATAAACTAGTGCTATTTACCAAAAAATGCATGAGAACGAATGGCACGGAGCGTGTTTGCTCTTTGCCCCTATTTGGGAACCTATAGGACAATATCTAGGGGTCTCTAATAACTACTCCCCAACAATTCATAACTCACACGGCTGTTTTCTAGAGGTATCATCTCTCAAGATAATAATATTGTGGCGGTATGGAATACCAACGACAACACATTATAAAGAGAGAAAGCTCTAGACGAGGTTTCACTATTATCAAGCAAGTCGAAGACCTAGCATGATGATAGATTCACCTCCACTCCTTAAATTCCCATGAACCCGGGTGTAGGGCCCCATTTTTTTTTTTTTACTCAAACCCGTGGGTGCTTAGTGTAAAAATGTGGAAAAGACAGTAGTTATTACTTTTTACACAGTTTAATAAATGCACACACAAGGTTTCATAATTCCACAATTCCTTTAGAATAGGCCTAACTCACAAAAAGCTCCCCAGTGAAGTCGCCAACTGTCGCAACATGCCCTTTTGCGGGCGTGCGAGGCGAGGCTCACGGGTGCGCTTTCCAAAGGAGGAAAGATTCGCGGAGTCACCACCAACATTTATTTGTGGGAAACGTCGGAAAAACTGAAGGAAACCGGTCAAAACGAAAATTCTAAGTTCGGGAGTTGTATTTACGTTTGAGGAAGGTATTAGCACCTCTCACGTTTGTCTCAAAGGACAACAGCCTATTTTTTAGAAATGTGAAATTGTGTTATCTTACTTTTTATTTCTTTTTATTTTTGAGGTCGACAAAAGTGGGGCTCTTGCTCCTACGTATCCTCCATCGAAGAGGAAATCAGACCTACGTAGTTCTTTTCTAAGAGTGAATCAAGCGATTCTTTTTACTTGAAAGGTGATCATTTTAAGGCGTTGGACCTTAAGAATGATCCATTTACTTGATAAGGAAAACTGAAATGATAAACTTTCAAACCTTTTTTAGTGACCTTTTCTGTGGACGAGCTTGACTAGGCGAGTTGATTTTAGCCTTAGTTTCACTTTAGTTATTAGTCAATTCGATTAAGAATGAAAAATCCCAAAGAGAAAACGTCCGATTGATTTTTTTCGCTTCATTTTACTAAAAGGTATTTTTTTATTATTATATTATTATTTTACCTCTTTTTTGATTTCCAACGTGGTTACGGCACGACCGAACAGTCGGAATTCATTTTAACACAAATTAACGAATATTACAAATCAAATGATCGGTGGAAATTTATTTTATTTTTTGATTAGGCGATAAATGACATAAATAAATGACTGAAGCACGTCAAAAGGGGGTACGGAAAGTAAATGAAAACGAGAATAAAAATACATGAAACAAAATGTGGACCACCACGGGTACATAGAATGAATTGAAAAGCTCGGTTTGAGGTACTTACCAATTGAAGATTGAAGAAAACGAAGAACGAACGATGAATGTTGAAGAACGGTTGAAAATTTTTGCGTAATTACTCACGGAAACGTTACGGAAGCGCCTCGGCTTTGATTTTCTTCAGCAATTTCGAGAGAATAAGAAGTGCCAAGAAGACTGAACCCCTTTCCTCTTCACTCCTTCCCCTATTTATAGCAAAATAGGGGAGGAGCTTG
Source organism: Glycine max (assembly GCF_000004515.6). Taxonomy (NCBI): domain Eukaryota; kingdom Viridiplantae; phylum Streptophyta; class Magnoliopsida; order Fabales; family Fabaceae; genus Glycine; species Glycine max. The sequence goes on from NC_016089.4 coordinate 17,047,939, forward strand.
CCACCCAGCTCGCCCAGGCGAGCAAGGTTGCTTCCTCCAGAAGCAACTGCCTTCTGGAGGAAGAAACTGGAAGGCCCAAGTGGGCCCGATTGCTATTTGTACCCCCCCTTTTTACTAAAGGCACCATCCTTCTACTTTTTTTGGTAATTCTTTTTTCGTAACGTTACGAAACTTTACGAATTTCGTAATGACACCTATTTTCTTTCCGTAAGGTTACGAATCCTCACGGATCATTTATTTACTCTTTTTTAGCTTTCGAAGAAGTTATGGAAACTCATGGTTGCGCAAAAACACCTCCTTTTGGTTTCCGCCACATTACGGAATTTCACGGATCGCGTAAGCCTGCTTCCTTTTGATTTCCGGCATGTCTCGGGACTTCACATATTGTGAAACAAAGGATGCCAAGTATCTCAAAGCGGCCGATCAAAGGTTGCATATCATCAAGTAATAATCCCCGGACGAAATTAGGGTATGACAAGTAGCAAGGTGCAAGGAGTAAGATTCTGGTGAGGAGCCGATGAGCCGACGTGACGACGTTGACATTATTTTGGGAGAGAGTTGTATTTTGTTTATCAACTCCTCCATAGTTAGGTTATGAGTCATTTTGTTGAATCAAAGATGTAAATTTCAGATTTTAATGATATGTATGAACAGATTTAATTTTTCATCATGTGGATGATGTGTACTAAGTTGTTTTTCCTATATACATATATATATATATATATATATATATATATATATATATATATATATATATATATATATATTCACCTAAGTAAATGTGTATGTTTTAGCGAATGTATGTTTGGACAAAATTACTCCTATTTTCATAAGCAAAATTAAGGGAGTTTATGTTTTTATAAAAATTAAAATTATTGCGTATTAGAGTGTTGATATCGTAGCAACGAGGCGGGTCGTTACAGGGTGGTTTGTAGGTGGTGGAATATCAGTGTGCGTAGGTGGTGGCAGAAGTGTTTGGGAAAAGGTTGTTTGTGATGAAGGGTTAAGGCAAAGTGTTTTGGATTAGTTAGGGGGGAAGAGTCGGTGGAACACTTACTGGTGGTAGGGTTTGGGTAGGTGGAAGCGGCATTGGTGCAACAACAACACTGAATAGACGCATTTGGGCTTGTTGCAATTTAGAATCAGAGATTCACCAAGTTTATTGAACTAAGTAGTGATAGCTAATTGCATGGTGCATCTCAAATTATCCTTCTAAGCCTTCTATTTCTCAGCAAAGTTGTGCATAGCCAGTCCAATCATCTCTTTCACTTTGGCTTTGGTCACTACCTCTAGAGGGGCAAAGTTGATTGTAGTGTGTCTAGAGCTGGTAGTATGGACAATGATAGCAGTTGTGTCTTTAGATGTGGTTTCATGTGAGGTTGATTTAGTTAGAGCCTCATCCGTCTTAGCTCTTGGTTTCTTAGCAACTATGTTTGAAGTGGACTCAGCCATTTTGGATGCCTCTGTAGTTGTAGCAATTGGTTTGGAAACCATCTTGCTAGGTATTTTCATTTATGCTTCTGCTTCGGCTTTTGACAACCACTATGCGTCCAAATTTTGCATAAGCTTTGTGCTTGGATTCCTTTTCAAGTCTAATTTCAAAGTTACTTCATACTTGAGAAAGACAATGGGACTAATCAAACCAAGAGAGGGGGGGGGGGGGGGGGAATTGGTGTAAAATAAAATTGTCAAAAATAGAGTTTTAAAACTTTTGTTGCCTAAAAGATCATATCACAACTTTCTTTTAAAACAATATTGAATCAATCACCCGAACATAGTACTCTTTTGTTGAAGTGCATCAATTTTAAATATCTTTGTAACTTAGCAAATTGATAAAGAATGCAATAAAGAGAGATGGGAGTTAAAGACAAGATAGAGAACAAGATTTATACTGGTTCACTCTTTATTTTTAGAGAAGTTAATCCAGTTATCTAATTCAATCCAAATTAAATTTTCACTATGCAATGTGAGTTTTACAAGCAATCACATGCAATTTCAAATTCTACCTAGAAAATTAAACTTAGGCACCTGACCCTAGGGTCCTTAGTGAATCTAAGCCTAAGAGAAACCTACTTTTAGCTTCAAATTAGAAACACATATTCTAGCATGCAATAAAACTCTTAATATGAAAAATAATATATGAAATAGAAACATAGAGAGATAAAACCCTTACATTCAAATGCAAGAACAAAAGACTTGATTGAATGGATCTCTCTTGATCTCAAGTGTGTTTACAACTCACTAATCAAATAACCTTCAGAGAAACTTTGCTTTTGAAATCTTCGAGAAATGAAAATTGAAGTTTGTGAGTTGTAAAAGTTTGATAAAATATTTTTTTTAGTAAGAACACAATGTGGGTATATATAGAGAAAACAATTATAACCATTTGTCATTGATTAAATTGACAATGTAATCCATTATTTTGTGAAAGTATTCGATTACATTTCCCAATTAATCGATTAAAGTGTTCTTCCCCAATTCTGGAAAACATTCATGAATGTAATTAATTATATTCTTGATTTAATCGATTAAAGTGTTCTTGATCACTTCTGGGAACACTTTCAAGAATGATGTAGTCGATTACGAATATATGGTAATCGATTAAACTAGAGCCTCCCAAGGAGGGGACCCATCACCAAAGCCATGGCTAAGAGACTCCAGGAAGATTGGGCCAGGGATGCAGGAGAAAGCCCTAGGGTAGATTTTGAGTTTATGGGCTAAGTATGAGAGACTCCACAAGTTTGGGGTACCTTAGTAATGTACTATTTTTCAGCCCTTGTATTTTAAGGCACCTAGACTAGTTTTTGTATTAGAGGTAGTTTTGTAATTTCATATGCATCAAGTGCACTATTGATTTGTATGTTGGGAGAAAAATTTAATTGAATTGGGAGAAGCCAAATGCAATTAAATTTTGGACCAGCCTAAGGGGGAGATGAAGATTTGCTTGCTACACCTCATTGCCACATCATATAGTCACACTTTGTGCATGTCCTTCATGCTTTACATGCCTCATGACACCTAAGCACACTTAGTGGATATTCTTGGATTTGATCTTGGATTAGTGGCCTGAATTATAGCTGAAATTCACTAATCATAATTAATGAAATTTTGGCTCCAAATTTAGCTCCACAAATTCAAGTTCAAATTCAAGTGAAATTTGAATAGAAATTCAAATTTCCCTCCAATTTTGTGTGGCTATAAATAAAGGCCTTGTATGTGCATTTTTCAACTTTGATCATTTGAGAAATTAGACTTCAAAGTTCAGACCTCATTCTCCCTCTCTCCCTCTTCCTCTAGTCATCATCTCCTACCTTCAAGCTATTATCCATGGTTTCCTATGGTGGTGAGCTTGTTCTTAACTCATCTTCTCCTTGAAGTGGCGTCTCCAATCACCTTTCCTCCTCCTCCTCCATTTCGCTGCCATTGATCTTCAAGAAGCAAAGGTCTCCATTGATGAAGAAGATCCAAGGACTACAAGCTCTACATGGAGCTACATTAGATCTATCTATAACTTCTCGAAGACTTATGTAATCGATTACACAAATGCGGTAGTCAATTAAACCAGTGAGTTATATAGCACTAAAGATATTTCTGTAGAAGCAAGCTTCATGATGAATCAAGATTGATTCAAAGAAGTTTTGATGATAACAAAGGTGATGACAAAAAGCTCAAAGGTTAAGAACACTTCATGATAACAAAGATGATGATCTCAAGAATCAAAGAATGAGTTCAAGATGTTCAAGATTTAATCAAGAACACTTCAAGGTTCAAGAGGAAATTTGATTTCAAGAATCAAGAATCAAGATTCAAGGTTCAAGCTTCCAAGAATCAAGATCAAGATTTAAGACTCAAGATTCAAGAATCAAGAGAAGAATTAATCAGGATAAGTATGAAAAAGTTTTTTTCAAAAACTGAGTAGCACATGGATTTTTCTCAAAACCTATTTACCAAAGAGTTTTTACTCTCTGGTAATTGATTACCAGATTATTGTAATCGATTACCAGTAGCAAAATGGTTTTCAAAAAGCTTTCAACTGAATTTACAACGTTCCAATTGATTTCAAAAAGTTGTAATCGATTACAATGTTTTGGTAATCGATTACAAGTGTGCCTGAACGTTGAAATTCAAATTCAAATGTGAAGAGTCACATTCTTTCACAAAAAGCTTTGTGTAATCGATTACACTGATTTGGTAATCGATTACCAGTGATAGTTTCTGAACAAATCAAAAGATGTAACTCTTCAAATAGTTTTTGACTTTTTCAAATTGGTTTTAAGTTTTTCTAAAAGTCATAACTCTTATAATAGTTCTCTTGACCAGACATGAAGAGTCTATAAAAGCAAGGCTTTGTTTTTCATATCATATCTTTCTATCAATCAATCTATATATCTATCTTTTCCAATTCATTCTTTACACAAGCAATTTTTCCACATTGATTTATGAGTCTCTTTGAACTTCTTCTTCTTCTTCTTCCTTTTGCCAAAAGCTTTCCAAAGTTTCCTGGTTTTCTAAAACTTGAAAACTTGTGCTATTCATTCTTTCATTCTATTCTCCCTTTGCCAAAAAGAATTCGCCAAGGACTAACCGCCTGAATTCTTTTTGTGTCTCTCTTCTCCCTTTTCCAAAAGAACAAAGGACTAACCGCCTGAATTCTTTTGTGTCTCCCTTCTCCCTTTTCAAAGAATTCAAAACGACACAATCTGAGAATTCTTTTGATTCTTCCCTTTCCCATATACAAAAGATTTCAAAGGACTAACCGCCTGAGAATTCTTTTGTATCCCCATTCACAAAGATTCAAAGGTTTAACCGCCTAAGAACTTTGTCTTAACACATTGGAGGGTACATCCTTTGTGGTACAAGTAGAGGGTACATCTACTTGAGTTTGACTGAGAACAAGAGAGGGTACATCTCTTGTGGATCAGTTCTAGTGGAGGATACATCCACTAGGTTGTTCAAAGAGAACAAGGGAGGGTACATCCCTTGTGGATCTTTGCTTGTAAAAGGATTTTTACAAGGTTGGAAAAGAAATCTCAAGGACCGCAGGTCGCTTAGGGACTGGATGTAGGCACGGGTTGTTGCCGAACCAGTATAAAACTCTTATGTGTTTGTCTCCTTCTTCCCTACTCTTTTAATTTTCGCTGTGCACTTTATTTCCCACTTTTACTTTTGGTTAAGTATCTTTTCTGTTCTTCATTTACTTAACAACATAGTAAAAGCCTTAGAAGAGTAAATTTTTAATTAGTAAAGGTTTAGGAATAATTAATTCGACCCCCCCTTCTTAATTATTCTAATGCGACTTGATCCAACAATTTCTTATCGTATAAACTATCTTCCTACTTCTATATGATGATGCATGATGTACATGCAAATAGACTAAGGATAATAACCAACAAACAATACAAATGCCACTCAATATGACTTGGGCATGTAAAAGTCAAAACTCTTCTTAATATTGATCTTCATGTTGCTTCCCCTATCTCTAACAATCTCCCCCTTTTTGGCTTTGATGATGCCAAACTTTATTTTCCATTGAGTGCATTTGGAGAGGCTTGAAAGTAAAGATTGTGAATCATTGATGTGTCATTATTTTCTCCTATTTCTTAACCCTTTTTGTCACCATTTTAATTACTGATTAGCCTTAATTGTCAAATTAATTATGCAGTTTTATCATTTGGGCTTACTTGACTAATTTTGTGTTTTAATTTAATTTCAGGAGAATTATAAGCAATTGGGCTTGGACTTGAAGAGAGCAGACAATTTTATTTTATCAAATCTTATCTTATCCAGATTTTATTTCATCTAGATTTTATTTCGTCCAGATTTTATTTCATCCAATCTTATCTTATCTTCTCCAGATTTTATTTTATTTCGTTTATGGGCTTGGACTTAAAATAGATTTGTAAGCTTTGGGGATGAGAACCTATATAACAGCACCAAGGTTTTAGTTTTGGAGAGAATAATTTTAGGGTTTTAGAATTCCAGTTTTTACTGTTCATGCACACTGTTCACATAGAATAAAATTCATTTTTTGCAATTTCGTTTCTGCTTCAATCTACAATTTCATTTTCTGCTGATTAATGGAAGACTAAGTCTCCAACGTTATTTTCTCTTGAGGATCAAGCCCAACTCTCTTTGAGGTTTTGTTATTACTATTGAATTTTGATCAGTTTTTCCTCTTCACCAATTACGTTGTATTTGTTGCTATTAATCCATGCATACTTTGTGCTTGATTAATTGTCTCTGCGCTTAATTTACGTTCATGCTTAATGATCATTTTCGTTCATGATTAATTGGTGTATGTGTTGCTTAATCACATAATGGCAGCCTTATGTTAATTTTCGCTTAGTAATTTAATTTAGGGTTGGATTAAGTGGTTGAACTGATTAGGGATAAATCCTCGTAACCTAGGATAAGAGACTTACTTGAGAATCAAGGGGAAACAACATGTTTTAATTCTGTTATTTTCTAATTCAAATTTACTTGCTGTTTAATTTACAAAAACAAACAACCCCCCCAATTCGTTACTGCTTTATTACTATCTGTTATGAATGTTAGGTTGACCATTGCTCGTTGGGAGACGACCTAGGATCACTTCCTAGGTACTGCATTTTTAATGTTATTTGATTCAGGTACGACCTCGGTCAAATTTGGCGCCATTGCCGGGGAGCAGTGGGCCAAAGGTTCATAATAGTGTTTAGTTGTTTTGTGTGTAGCTCTGTCGTTTAGGTTGTGAGTGTGTGTTGTTTTGTTTTATGTAGCGTTCTGTTTTGCATTTCAATCATGTCCCTTGTTAGCGACTATTTTTAGCGACTGTTTCAGTTTTGTGTTTTGTTGTGAACAATGATTAGCGACTGATTTTGCAATTTAATTAGCGATTTTTGTTTTGAAAGTTAGAGTTGTTATTTTTGGCTGAATTTTTGTGTGGTGGTTTCTTTTGATCCATATTTTGTGTGAAAAATACCAGGAGCACTTGGTGTGGCAGTATTTGAGAGAGACAAAATTTGGGAACTTGTTTTTAGCAAAACTTAAAACGACCATAACTTTTGCTCCGGGTATCAGAATGACTTTTATTATATATGCATTTGGGGTAGAAAAAAATTTCCCAGGCTATGGAAACCCGCTTTAGCTGTTTGGGGTCTCCAAAACTCGAAAAATCAGATATTTACTAAGTTTTTTTATTTTTTATTTTTCAAGTATTATTGTCCTATTTTTCTAAACTTTGCTCAGGTAGTTTTCATAGTTAAACTTTGAATTTTTGTTTGAAATTTTTTGTGCTATCTTTTCATGATTTTAGGGTATTGCTCATAAAATTTCAGCTTATTTGGATATCGTTTGAGTATAGCTATAGTTTTACCCCCTTGCTAGGTGCTTGTTAAGAGATACATGATTTGTTACATATAGTGCATGACTAGGGAAAATCCAGGTTATTTACAACCCTTTGATCCTGAAATAGATAGAACCTTTCATAGATTAGTTAGGCATAGTGTACATCCTGATCATTCTGTGCATTTTGAGCATTGTGAGCATTTTTAGCATTTTGAGTATTCTGTTGCTGGTGATTTTGAATATTCTGATTTTGAGCATTTGATTACTAATTTTCATATTGAGAACATGGCTCAACCTCCACCTCGTGAGACGACTCTTAGGGAGATGGCTGCACCTGATTTCACTTATGAAAGCTTGTGCATTCAATATCCTGATGAGGGTGTTCCATATGTTCTCAAGACTGGACTAATACATTTGCTGCCCAAGTTTCATGGTCTTGCAAGTGAAGATCCTCATAAGCATCTTAAGGAGTTCCATATTGTTTTTTCCACCGTGAAGCCCCCTGATGTCCATGAAGATCATATCTTTCTAAAGGCTTTTCCTCATTCTCTGGAGGGAGTGGCAAAAGATTGGTTGCACTACCTTGCTCCCAGGTCCATTTTCAACGGGGATGACCTTAAGAGGATGTTCTTGGAGAAATTCTTCCCTGGATCTAGGACCACTGCCATCAGAAAAGACATTTCAGGCATCAGGCAACTTAGTGGAGAGAGCTTGTATGAGTATTGGGAAAGATGCAAGAAATTGTGTGCAAGCTGTCCTCACCACCAGATTTCTAAGCAACTCCTTCTGTAATATTTCTATGAGGGACTTAGAAGGCAAATATAAGTTGATCTTGCTACTACAACTACTTAGAATGCACCAGAAGTTGAAGCTAGTGAGAGGAACCTTGTTAGATCTATGAAGGATTCTTTGTTCAACACTGAAAACCTACATAATCTCTTTAATTCTCCCATTTTAGACACTTTTGTCAAGATTGCCTATGGCCTTGGCCCCTTGCATGGTAAACCCTTAACCTTTTCCATTCTCTTCCCTAATTTCCCTTATGAGATAGCTATTGTAAAAACTTTGAAGGTCTAGGAGGAGATCCCATCAGTTCATATTCTCTCTCCTCCACCTTGTAAACATGAAAGGTTTATGAAGACTTTATGATTCTTAGTTTTTTGTTGATGATGAGTTTTAAAATATATAAACATTAGTTGATTAAGATGATTGTTATTGCTTCAATGCTTAATGGTGTTTGATATCATGCATACATCCATCCTAAACTAAGAGATGTAATTCAACATGTTCAAAATGATTAACATTGCGTTGATTCATGGTTGTTAGACTTGAACAATTGAAACACTCATAAATTTGTTTATAAAATCACTAAGTTTCAATTTTGCATCAATATAATGGAATATGTGTTGATGTAGTTGAGTAGATCGATCCTCCGTTCTTTTAGAATTAGGATTGATTTACATTTATCGACTACTCTTAGTATCTAATAGACAATGTTGAGTTTTATGAGTTTCTGCTTTCGCAAACAATCAACTATATTGTAATACAATCGACTATCTATTCATTAGGAAACCCAGGTGATACAAAGAATAATTTAGTTGACTATCTCTAGGGGATAATCAACTACATCTATTTTGAGGCTATAAATATGAGTTTTTCAAAGGACTTCGTGTGTGACACTTTTTCTCTCGTATTTTACATTGAGATTTTAATTGAAAGAGCTTTAGAACCTTTGAGTGTCATTGCCACTTTGATTGTTATTTGGAAACATCATTTTACATTTGGTGCAATGGATCTTTGTGAAGGATCATGAAGGGAGGTTGACACTACAAAGAAAATGTTTTCAAACTTTCACATCATTCATATATCATGTGAAGTCTTTCCTGAATCTGCATTTATGATTTCCATTTTCATTGAGTAGGTTTCTCAATGATGTGCATGTAGTGAGTTTTATACATGTAAGTTTAGTTCTTCATAAGTTTTAAAAAGTTTAGGCATGTGTAGGCTATATTGGCTTGTGAGTTTCATTGTAACTCAAAAATTATAGTGGAAAGATCTTAGTGGGGTTACTATGGATTAACTAGATGTAGATTTCCTAGAAATCAAACCAATACAAATTGAGTGTATATTTTTTTCTCTATCCCTTTAACTCTTTATTGCTTATATGTTAAGGTTCTTAACACTTTGTTTTTGATATTTTCTTCATATCTTTGTTTAAACCATAATTTGTGTTAAAGAAACATAAGGGTGTTTACAACATATCTTACTTTTTTGGATTAGTTGGATTAAAGGAAAACGTTTAGCAGGAAAAAAAAACTGATTTGGGTGTAAAATTATTTTAAAACCAATTCACTCCCCTCTTGGTTTGTGGTTTCATGTGTCATTATTTATAACACACCTATTGTTGGACCTTCTTCAAGGTCAGTAAAGAGTAGGCAGAAGCAAGTCAAGAAGATTCATTTTGACTAGAAGTTTTTGTTCTCCAAGATTGACAACCTTTAGAGGACTATGAATAAGTTCCTTGAGAGGTTCCTTTGCCTCAAGGAGTGGATCTCTGACAAGGAAAGAACTGTCTTGATCCTGAAGTTGCCCCTATGTAGCCTAAGCCTCCACCACCCCCAAGAGCTACCACCATGCCTTCATTACCTTCATTTTAACAAAACTCTTCTCCTAACAAGCATAATTGATCTAAACCCTTTGTTCCTCCCTTCTTATTTTTGCATGATGACAAAGGGGGATAAGCTTAGGAGAGATTAAGTAGGAAGGGGATCAGTTTTTGTAGAATTGTGATCATGTGTGTGTTTTTTTTTTTTGCTGATATCTTTTGTATGATCCTATTTATTAGTGAAACTGATCTTGGATTATTGGTTATACCTTTTGTATCATTTATTTCTATTTTTGCATTATGTTATGTTTTGATATATCTATTAAATTGGATCATTAATTCATGAATTGAGGGGAAGCATCCCTTTTGTCAATATGAAACATAACTAATGCTCACTTCTAGGGGAGTTAAAAACTAAAACGCTTAGAAAGGTATTGTCACCCTTTAAATTTTCTCCTAAGGGGTTGTCATCATCATAAGGGGGAGATTAATGAATCCACATTCTAGGTTTTAATTATGACAAACCATTAGTGTAACGACCCGCCTCGTCGCTACGATATCAACACTCTAATATGCGATAATTTTAATTTTTATAAAAAGAACTCCCTTAATTTACTTATGAAAATAGAAGTAATTTTTTGTCCCAACATACATTCATCCAACAACACGCCATTACTTAAGTGAATATATATAATTATATAGAAACAATAACTCGGTACACGTCATACACATAAACAAAAATTAAATTTGTTCATAGATATAATTAAAATCCCAGTTTTACATCTTTAACTCAACAAAATAAAACTTAAAAACCAACTACGGAGGAGTTGATTACAAAACACAACTCTCTCCCAAAATAACGCCAACGTCATCACCTCGACTCGGCGGCTCCTCATAGAATCTTACTCCCTACACCCTGCCACTGTCATTTTGCTCCCACGAACAATGTTCGCGATCATCACAGGTATCAACCACACGTAGAAAATTGCAAGGGTGAGTTCATTATAAAAAGAACCAATACCAAATCCAAATAACCACAATTAGCAAAGAACAAAGGCAAACATGATGAGCATACACAACATTCATTATTCAACACTCACATTCCAACAATTATTCATCATCCACATCCAACAATTACTCATCATCCATCCATGAATCCAATCAAGACTGCACCGAATGATGCATGCACCTGACTCAACACTCGGATGCAATGTGGTCAGTGCACTCTACCCCCATGACATACACTCCATACGACGTATGAACGTGGCCAAAAGCTAGTGCCAAAGACCCTGGAAGGTCAGTGCACAGTGTCCCCCACGAACATACACAACATCCAACGTATGAACGTGGCCAAAAGCTAGTGCCAAAGACCCTGGAAGGTCAGTGCACTGTGCCCCCCACGAACATACACAACATGCACATGCCGATGCATTTCCAACATCAATCAACATTCCATTTCCATGTCATTCTCAACATAAATATCATCTCATCTCAATGATGTTATCAACAACAACAGCAACCTCATTTCATATTCACATATTCATCAATAATAACAATTCATGTTGACATGGTCTTTATTAACAATGTCATCTCAAATCATTATCATCATAATTATCATTATCATCACACATCAATTAAAATCCTCAATAGCAACATCAATAACAAATCGCATTTCGCACATATATACATACATACATACATACATACATACATACATACATATATATATATATATATATATATATATATATATATATATATATATATATATATATATATATATATTATCGCATCCCATCCCATTCATCAAAACATAATTTCTCCTGAAAAACCAGCATGCATATCAATAACAATTTTATCGCATCCCATTAGTTAAAAACATAATTTTCTTGAAAGAAAAATCAGCATGCAACAAGGACAGACATATATCCTCATAGCTAGGTTCTCTGACCCCAACTATGGTGTTAAAACGATAAATTTTATAATAAACTCCCCTCACCTGTCATGAGCTACTTTGCGTCACTTGAAGATTTCTTTTTCGTCCTTGCTCGTTGGTTCCACGCAAGCCTCTACCATGCCAAAACGAAGGAGACTTAATATGGATTTTCTGAAACAAGGCTAACAACAATGCTCTGGGTCAAACACCCATGTCACTTCATGAAAGAACTGAGAGCATTTCGGGTTTTACAAAGGGATATCATTTTGAAATTTCGATCACGCCAATGTGACCGGGGTTCATTGTACGTTATGAAGATAACATGCATTTCATGAAAAGATAACGTTTACAAAGTGTCTATGCTCTAGGTTTTTTAAAGGAAGCGTAAAACATGCAATGGTGGTTCCAAAGTCAGAAAAGATGCAAAGACAAGCTCAAACTAACAAGGAACAAGCATAGAACCATGGTTACCTTGAAGGAAAATGAAAGGTCAGATTAGGGTTTCATTCTTTACCGAAACCGCAAGCCAAGTTGGAAGATTTCGCTTTGGTTGAAGGGTTCCTCTCGGTGTGGGGTTTCAACGGAGAACAACGGCGGTTTGTGGTGGCTAATGGTGGCTGTGGGTGATGGAGAAAGTTCTTGGGACGTTAGAAATGGTTTTGGAAGAAAGAAAGCAGAAGAAATGACGTTTTTCCTAAGCTACAAGAAAGCAAAGGCTGAAATGCTCAAATGAGAAATGCTCTCGGGAATGGAAGCTTTGTGCACACTCCAAACATCTTCTCAAAGATCCCAACGGTCAGATCGTGTACAAGTATCTTGTTAAGCGGCAGACCAAATTTTGAAAAGATCCAACGGTTAACAAAGGCTGGCCAGCGTTTTTACCGAGGCAGCTTCATGTAGCTTCCTCAAGAAGCTTCATTAAGAGGCTTCCTCAAGAAATTTCCTCGTGACTTCTTTGAGAAGTTTTCTCAAGAGGCTTCTTTGAGAAGCTAGATCCTTATCTACCCACACCCCTCTATTAACTAAATTAACCTCCTTGAAAATAATTACGGATAAAAATAACGCAACGAATATAATCAAACATCAAACATAATTACTAATAATATATAGATATATATCAGGGTGTTACAATTAGCAATGCAAATTGAAAGGATGATGGGTTTAAGTGTTGACTAACATTTTGCTTAAGTGCTTCGGTGTTAAATGTCTTAAGAACAAGTATGTTCATTCATACTCAAGTGCTCAAAAAGGTTGTCTCAGAACAATTGTCAGGAGTTAAGAACTCAAGATTTCTTAAAGCCCATATACATTATTGCAACCTACCCTTCGGCGGGAGGGCGACACGAGGCTCATGGGTGCGTCTTCCAAGGAAGGAAAATGTGCGAAGTTGCCACCAAGGTTTATTCGAGGAAAACATTAGGAGAAAACCAAAAAATAGTCTACAAACATTAAGAATAAAAGGTTCGGGAGTTGCTTACGTACGATGAAGGTATTAGCACCCCACGCGTCTATCCCAAGGGACGGCAGCCTTTGATCAAATGTGCAAAATCATGACTTCAAGTTTGTTTCACTTTCCCTTTTTTATGTTTTTTATCTTTTCAGGTCGACAAAAGCGGGTGTTTTGCTCCTACATATCCTCAATTGCGATGAGGAACTCAGACCTACGTAGTTCTTTAAAAGGAAATAAAGTTATGCGGGGTGTTGATTTTAGACTTTTAAATGGTTCGTTTTAACCAATAAAAGTAAAAAGGGACTATTAAGGTGTTGGACCTTGGAATGGTTTCAAATGACCTTTTTGCAGGCAAAGCTTGATTTGTGAGTTGATTTTAGCTTTAGTTTCACTTGGTTATTTCTCAACTCATTAAAAGAGAATTTTCAAAGTAAATATCCGGTTGAAACTTGCCTTTTTGATGACTAACTGAGGTTACAACATAAACGATCAGTTGAATTTTATTTTAAAGGCGATTAAATGAGATTACAACACAAACAATCGGTCAGAATTCATTTTAATGTTGATTAAGTGAGATTACGACTTAAATGATCGGTTGAAATTCGCTTAAAATGAAGAAAAAGAAAACTGAAAGTAGACAAGATGAAGATGAAAACATACAAAGGAAGAATGGACCCCTAAGGGTGCAAAGAATGAATTCAAAGCTTCGAAATCAAAAACTAACCGGTTGAAGATCGACGAATGATGAAGAACAGACGAAGAACGGCGAAGAATGTTCACGAAAGTGCCTCGGCCTTCATTTTCTCCTTCTTTCTTCTTCTCCTCTCTAATTTTAAGTGAAATATGAATACCAAGGGTGTTGAACCCCTTCCCCTCTGTCATACCCTAATTTCGTCCGGGGATTATTACTTTTTGACATGCAACCTTTGGTTAGCCGCTTTGAGATACTTGGTGTCCTTTGTTGCACAATAAATGAAGTCCCGAGACGTGTCAGAAATCAAAAGGAAGCAGGCTAGCGCAATCCATGAAATTCTGTGATGTGGCGGAAATCGAAAAGAGGTGTTTTTGCGTAATCTGTGAGTTTCCGTAACTTCTTCGAAAGCTAAAAAAGAGTAAATATATATTCTGTAAGGATTCATAACCTTGCGGAAGGAAAATAAGCATCGTTACGAAATTCATAAAGTTTCGTAACGTTACGAAAAAAGAATTACCAAAAAAATAGAAGGGGGTGCATTTAGTAAAAAAAAGGGGAACAAATAGCAATCTGGCCCACTTGGGCCTTCCAGATCCTTCCTCCAGAAGGCTGTTGCTTCTAGAGGAAGCAACCTTGCTCACCTGGGTGAGCTGAGCTCACCTGGGCGAGCTGGGTGGCAAGCTCCTCCCCTATTTTGCTATAAATAGGGGGAGGAGTGAAGAAGAAAGGGGTTCAGCCTTCTTGGCATTTCGTATTCTCTTAAATTTGCTGAGGAAAATTGTTTCCGTGAAGAAAATCCAAGCCGAGGCGCTTCCGTAACGTTTCCGTGAGTAATTACGCGAAGATTCTCGACCGTTCTTCAACATTCATCGTTCGTTCTTCGTTTTCTTCAGTCTTCAACGGGTAAGTACTTCAAACCGAGCTTTTCAATTCATTCTATGTACTCGTGGTGGTCCACATTTTGTTTCATGTATTTTTATTCTCGTTTTCATTCGCTTTTTATATCCCCTTTTGACGTGCTTAAGCCGTTTATTTAAGTCATTTCTCGCCTAATCTAAAAATAAAATAAATTTCCACCGATCGTTTGAATTGTATCATCCGTTAATTTTGGTTAAAATGAATTCCGACGGTTCGGTCGTGCCGTAACCATGTTGGAAATCAAAAAAGAGGTAAAATAATAATATAATAATCAAAAAATGTCTTTTAGTAAAATAAAGCGAAAAAAAACAATCGGACGTTTTCTCTTTGAGATTTCTCATTCTTAATTGAATTGACTAATAACTAAAGTGAAACTGAGGCTAAAACAACTCGCCTAGTCAAGCTCGTCCACAAAAATAGGGTTTTGAAAATTTATCATTTCAGTTTCTTACCATGTAAAATGGATCATTTTTAAGGTCCAACGCCTTAAAATGATCACCTCTCGAGTAAAAAGAATTGCTTGATTCACGCTTAAGAAAGAACTACGTAGGTCTGATTTCCTCTCCAAAGGAGGGTACGTAGGAGCTAAAGCCCCGCTTTTGTCGACCTCAAAAAATAAAAAGAAATAAAAGTTAAGGTAACACAATTTCCACAATTCTAAAAAATAGGTTGTTGTCCATTGAGACAAACGTGAGAGGTGCTAATACCTTCCTCAAGCGTAAATACAACTCCCAAACTTAGAATTTTCATTTTGACCGGTATCCTTCGGTTTTTCCGACGTTTCCCACAAATAAACGTTGGTGGCGACTCTGCGCACCTTTCCTCCTTTGGAAAGCGCACCCGTGAGCCTCGCCCTCGCTCGCCCGCGAAGGGCATGTTGCGACAGTTGGCGACTCCACTGGGGACCTTTTTGTGAGTTAGGCCTATTCTAAGGAATTGTGGATTTGTGAAACTTCGTGTGTGCATTTGTTGAACTGTGTAAAATGTAAATAATTGTTGTCTATTTCGCATTCTTTACACTGCATTCTAAGCACCCACGGGTTTGAGTAAAAAAGGGGCCCTATACCCGGGTTCATGGGAATTTAAGGAGTGGAGGTGAATCTATCATCATGCTAGGTCTCCGACTTGCTTGATAATAGTGAAACCTCGTATAGAGCTTTCTCTCTTTATAATGTGTTGTCGCTGGTATTCCATACCGCCACAATATTATTATCTTGAGTAATGATACCTCTAGAAAACAGCCGTGTGAGTTATGAATTGTTGGGGAGTAGTTATTAGAGACCCCTAGATATTGTCCTATAGGTCCCTAAAATAGGGGCACGGAGCAAACACGCTCCGTGCCATTCGTTCTCATGCATTTTTTGGTAAATAGCACTAGTTTATAGTTTTGCTAGTGATGTTTGGTTTCTTTAGAGTAATACGTAACCTTTTTAATACTGCGTTGAGGCGCCATCATGCCCAAAACATAGCATTAAAGTTGGATCTCTGCAGTCTCGTATGTGTGAATTACCCCTTTGTGTTGTTTTCTTTCCGTTTCATGCATGCGCATCTGCATCATACCGTCACACATGCATTGTATGTGGGTCTCGTCTTTTGTCATGGGAGGCCGGAAGATCCATATCGTCTTCTTAATTGCACACATGGGGCACTGCGCCCCCGAATGCGCAAGTAAGGAGAGATGATTTTCCGGACTCTCGTGTCCGTAAATGCATTCATATCATGCATCGCATAAGCATCTCTACATGGCATCATAATGAACATATCGTTCCTGCATTTGTCCGTTATCACATTCCCATTTTGCATGAGTCATTGCATCATCATGCATATGCGTTCAACATACTTTTTGTTCTACATGTTTGCTCATACATGATCCTTGTATTTTCCTCTACAAAACAAAAACAAAAAAAAAGGGAAGCATGAAAATTCATGATGCATTCTTAGTTGCATGTGTTAGGTACCATGAGCCAACCATGCTGGGATTATAAACCCATTTCTAAAATTAAAAAAAAAACACAAACAACAAAACAAAATGATTGAGCATGGTACCTAATGCGTGGTTAATTAAGAAAGGATGTGTCTTCGGGCATCTCAATCTCATAATTACATTTTCCATGCATAGCATGCGTATTCTCGAGTCTTTCATCCCTATGAAATGTTGTTGAAGTATTGACAATCAAAATTGCCATTCTCTGGGTTATGGGGTTGAACCAAGCTCGTGCTTTTACGGTTCATCGAGTCAAGTTGAAGTATGGAAGTAACCATCTTGCAAAAAATTGGGGCAGAAGATGGATCGGGTTACATCGCTACTTCGTCTACTGCCAAACACATTTAGGACTGTTAATGTCCTTGTTACTTCCAGTTTCAACTTGACAAAGATGTCATTGGACCATGTTGAAAATGTAAATTGATTCAACCCCATATCCTGCGTAAAATTCGCAATACTTCAACTGTGCATCATTCGCATACATCCATGTTATTCATTGGTTGCATTGCTCATTGCATTTTTTTCCTTGAAAAAGAAAAACTTAATCGTTGTTATAAAAAAAAAAACATGCTTTACGGTGCCCTCACCGAACCTCAACTGAGCTAGAGTAATGGGTGAAGTAGAGGAGGTACAAGAGAAGATTAAGGCCGACATGGAGGCCATGAAAGAGCAAATGGCCGCAATGATGGAGGCCATGATGAGCATGAAGAAGATAATGGAAGCCAATGCGGTTGCAGTTGCCGCTACCAGCATTGTTGCTAAGGTGAACCCGAAGTCCCCATCGGGCCTCAACCAAATGAATCATCCAACCTCATCTATGGTAGGCAAAGATTTGGGAAGTACGGGCGGCCCCCATTATGCGCAAAGTCAAAACAAGCATGCCTTCACGCCATATGGCTTGCCTCCCAACTATACACCACCCAATGTAGCGTACACTCCCAGTGAGAATGTCAATAACTCCACTCCTATACTCATTGAGAGCCGACAACCCCAAACTGATCATGCACATGTCTCTCACCCGTGGGGGAGACATATGAAATTCCCCATCACAATCTAGCCGACTTCGAGCCTTGGCTCGGATATGCCACTGAAGGGCAAGCAGTTGGTGGTATACCCCTTGAAAACACTTCGGAAGGCCCTCAGTATCACCCCCAGCTACACCTCTTGCATTCCACAACAAGTAAAAACCCTCATGCTATGGCAGAAATGGGAAAGTTGGATCATCTAGAGGAAAGGCTTAGGGTCATTGAAAGAGGTGAAGATTATGCCTTTGCTAACCTAAAAAAGTTATTCCTATAACCCAATATCATCACCCCTCCCAAGTTCAAGGTGTTGGACTTTGACAAGTACAAGGGGACTACTTGCCCCAAGAACTATCTAAAGATGTATTATCGGAAGATGGGGGCATGCGCAAAAGATGAGGAATTACTGATACATTCCTTCCAAGAAAGTCTTACTAGGGTAGCTGTTACCTGGTACACTAACTTGGAACCTTCCCGAGTCCATTCTTGGAAGGACCTAATGGTTGCCTTCGTTAGGCAGTGTCGGTATAATGGCTTCGGATAGGATGCAACTACAAAATATATGCAAAAAAGGGGGCACGGATCTTTCAAAGAATACGCCCAAAGGTGGAGAACCTGGCAACTCAAGTGGCACCTCAATGAGGAAAAAATGATGACAATGATAGTAGACACATTACCAGTATTCTACTATGGAAAATGGTGGGCTACGCACCTTCAAAGCTTTGCGGATTTGGTCTTTGCCAGTGAAAGGATCAATGTGGGTCTGAAAAAAGGAAAATTTAGTCATCCTGCTTGGACGAATGAGAAAGCTGGGGCAAATAAAGAGGGTGAGGATGAAGGAGAAGCCCGTGCTGTGACTGCCATTCCTATACAGCCAAGTTTCCCACCAACCCAACAATGTCATTACTCAACCAATAACCAACCTTCTCCTTACCCACCGCCCAGTTATCCACAAAGGCCATCCCTAAAACAACCACAAAGTCTACCTACCGCACTTCTAATGAAAAACACCACCTTTAGCATAAACCAAAACACCAACCAAGAAATGAATTTTGCAGCGAGAAAGCCTGTAGAATTCACCCCAATTCCAGTGTCCTATGCTGTCTTGCTCCCATATCTACTTGATAATTCAATGGTATCCATAACCCCAACCAAGGTTCATCAACCTCCATTTCTCCGAGAATACGACTCGAACGCAACGTGTGCTTGTCACGGAGAAGCCCCGGGGTATTCCATTTAGCATTGTAGGGCTCTGAAACGTAAGGTGCAAGATCTAATTGATGCGGGCTGGCTGAAATTTGAGGAGAATCACGTGTAAATCCTGACATTAACAAGAGATGCCGCACATGGGGCAATTTCGAAAGCTGTTGTTAGATGTCTCTAATGACTCATCTGGATTTTCAAGTTTGTACCATTATTGTAAACCACAGTTACAATGTTAAATGAAATGGATGAAGTTGATATCTTTGTCCCTCATCCTCTCACAAACGCATCTTTGCTTATTCAACTTTCACTGGAATGTGGGTGCAAGCCATTGGTCTGTTTGCTCAAGCGACCTATGCTCCTGAGTTTGGACTTCCAAGACCGTTCAATCAGAGATTACTCATCTTGCACGTTGTTGGGGGCGCCGTAAAACAACGAGTAAAGTTCAAAACAAATAAATTTCAAAAAAAAAATAAAAAGAAGTGGTCAAAAAGAAAAAAGCATTTGATTGACTGTATTTTCAAGACGTTCATGTGACCTCATTTTATCATCCTGGAAAGTTTGTCGTTTTAGAGAGAAGTGAGTTATCAAGAATAGGATGTTGGACAAATGGCCTCAGTTAACTTAAGAAAAATGGGGGTTGAATTAAGATACGAAGACTATTCCCCAATTAAACTTTCACTCTCTCTTTTTGGATTAACAATGCACCCTTAACATGAATTACTCAAAAGACAATTCAAAATAAACTTCTTTAAAGCAAAAGATAAATGGCAATAAATAAAAGAAGTTTAAGGGAAGAGAGGAATGCAAACTTGATTTATACTAATTCGGCCACTTCCCGTGCCTACGTCCAGTCCTCAAGCAACCCACTTGAGATTTTCCACTCTCTTTGTAAAACTCCTTTTACAAAGTCTGAACCACACAGGGACAACCCTTCCCTTGTGTTCAAGAATCCTCTACAACAAGAGACCCACGGTCTCTTAATCCCTTTTCAGAAATAAGAAGAAGAGAAGGAGAGATCTCTCTTAAAAGAGATAGATTGTACAATGAAGATCAATCAAAATTCCTTATTGAATATGCAAGTGGTTGACCAAGGAATCTTTTTGAGAGGATAAAATATTTCAGTTCAGAAAAACTCTTAATCTTTTAAAAGGATAAAACTTTTTGGGCAATGAAAACTCCCTTTAAGTTCGTGTTTCCAAGTCACCTTTGATGGTCATTCATAAAAAATTTTGAATAGGTGTGACTCTTGGCAATTATTTTCTGAAAATCCCCTCTGGTAATCAATTACACATTATAAATTTTGAATTCAAATTTCTAGTGACTGTGATAAACATTTTCAACTGCCGCTAATCGATTACCATAGAGAAAATCTCAATTTGAAATGATAGAATTCTTTGGTCAAACCTTTTGTATTTTCAATTTGGAAACTTCTTCCTAAAGATTCTAGAGATCAACTTGATCATATATCTTGATTTTCTTGGATTCTTGTCTTGAGTAAAACTTAGAAGCACTTGATCCTTTAGCATCATCAAGACATCAAAACATCTTGCTTCTACATAGGAGTCATTTGACTTAATCCATCAACTGAAAGATCCTTCAACTATTTCTCGTCCTTGGAAAATTCTTTTTGCAAGAATCAACTGCATCTTTCATTCTTCCTCACTGCGAGGTTGTGAAAACAAAACAACAATTGGTACCTCTAAGCCCTACACTGGGGCAATGAAAGGCCCCATGCATGAGCCTCAAGTGATCATAGGGGCAGATCAAAAGTTCTCACCCGTCGATGTTTTTAAACAAGAAAAAAAAAGGGAGACAAACCCTGGAATTTCAAATAGATTGATTAAACGTCAAACGATTCCATTGTCGTCACTCCAAAATGGTCAAGTGACTAAATCAAACAGAATATACACTCTGAGGGAGTTCCCGGAGAGATTTGCAAAAGATAGGATAAGGTTGCATGAATTATCACCTTTTTTCAAAAGGACAATCAATTTGTGTTTTCCAAAAAGATTAAATCAAAATAAAAATCACAAAATAAGGAAAGAATGTCATGAACATTGTACAACTTTCCATTGCATTGCATTGTTTCATAAGAGGTCAGCATTACCAAGTTTCACAACAAAGGTTGCATGCATCTGCATCCCTAAAAATCATGTTAACTGCATAGATTTCCTACATCTCGTGTTCAATCTTTTTGGATGACCGGCCCTCTCGATGAGTCGATCTCTTGCTTTCTCATAAAGGTGGACCCTTGGGTACTAGTACCTAACACCTTTAGAGGACTGTATGTCCTCGCCATCAGAGGACTGCACATCCTCGCCTGCAGAGGGCTGCACGCCCTCGCCTTTAGAGGGCTACGCGTCCTCATTTTCAGTGTGCTCCATATCCACACCTTAAGAGAATATAAGGTCCTTTGCCCTTATATGCTTAACCGAGACTTGCGCTCCCGGTTAAGGGGCCAGTAGTTTCCTTTTATCAGTTCCTGGGCCACCCCCTGATATTAGAAGGCGACCAACTGTGCGAGCACATCCAGAGAGGGAGGCTATCACGCATTTACTATGCATACCGGGGCAAGATTTCACCCGTGCCGCTGCAAAAAGACGAGTGTCGATCATGCGCACCAACATGACCACTTTTACATGGATATGGATGACATTGCTATTTAGTAATATTCTGCCCGACGACCACAATGCCAATCTCCCCCTACAGATGTATCGGTTGGTCTGTGTCGTCATGACATAGGTAAGTATGCACATGGTTCAATTGATTTCTGATGTCATCTATTGTTTGCAGGGATCGCGCCCACAAGATGCCCAGTGGGCCCGAAGAAGTCCAACAGGGCCCTGGGGTTTCCAGCTCTGGTTACGGGCCTTTGTCAGTCCTATAGGGTGCCCGTTCCCCCAGCGAGGTCATGCCATCGTGACATAGGTAAGTATACTGATGGTTCAACTGATTTCTAATACCATCTATTGTTTGCAGGAATCGCACCCACAAAGACACCTAGTGGACCCGGAGAAGTCCAACAGGGCCCTGGGGTTTCCAGCTCTGGTTACGGGCCTCAGTAGTCCTACAGGGTGCCCGTTTCCCCCCGGCAAGGTCACGTCATCATAGGTAAGTATGCACATCGCTCAACTAATTTCTGATTTCATCTATTGTTTGCAGGGATCGCGCCTGCAAGACACCCAGTGGACCCGAAGAAGTCCAACAGGGTCTTGGAGTTGTCAAGCTCTAATTACGGGTCTCTGTCAGTTATACGGAGTACCTGTCACCTCCAGCAAGGGCATCGGGCCCCCTACTAATCCAGCTTTCATCAAGAAGTATTGCGTCTCCAGGCAGGCGCAGGGCGAAACACCACAGCAGCTTGGGGATGGCTAGCAGCGGGCAACAGGCGCACCGCCATCACCTCTAGAGTTCACCTCAGCTCATCCACAAAAAGGTTAGAGCGTTGCTTACGACACATGGTTGACCAATAGGCGACCAAGTCCAAAGCCAAAGGTAAGCAAAGTACTAGGTTCGTGACCGACAAGCCATCAGGCGTCCAGCTCAAGACGTTAAAGAAGCGCTACTAGGAGGCAACCTAGTACCTTTTAAATCTATGCTTGTTATTTGATCACTTTTTGTTTCTCAAGTCATAGCAGGACACACTGAGTTGCTCATGATCCTAGGAATTTAAATAAAACAAGCACAAGCTCGGAAGGTAGTCATACCTCACAAAAAGAAATATCCCCGATTGTAATACA